>NC_048305.1:52077237-52323462 GCF_013100865.1 Trachemys scripta elegans
TGCCTCCAGACCCTGCGCCCCCAGCCGGGCACTTCCCCGCCCGGGCTCCGGCGGCGCAGGGTCTGGAGGCACGGGGGCTGCCCGAAGCCGGTAGCTCTCGGGCAGCCCGGCTCTTAAACAGAGCCGAAGAGTCGGGGAGGAGCAGAGCCGCCATTTTCCCGGACATGTTCGGCTTTCTGGCAATTCCCCCTGGACGGGGGTTTGACTGCCGAAAAGCCGGACATGTCCGGGAAAAAGAGGACGTATGGTAACCCTAAGACTAGTGGCACCTTTAAGGCTAACAGATTTATTTGGGCATAAGCTTTCGTGGGTAAAAAACTCATTTCTTCAAACATGCATCCGAAGAAGTGGGTTTTTTACCCACGAAAGCTTATGCCCAAATAACCATCTGTTAGTCTTTAAGGTGCCACCAGACTCCTCGTTGTTTTTGCTAGAGTTTTTCTGGGAGGACCACAAAAGTAGACTGGGAGCTTTCTCAGTCTTTAACTAGTAGAGAGGCAATGACAAATCTTTCATGACAACTGTTTGTCAGGCATTTGAATTAAATACATGTTAAACATAAATAAAACCAGAGTTTGAATATTCTGACTGAAAACCAGTTGCTCAAGATACTCTCTTGTCATAATGCTGTTATTTGTCAGTAATCCATAGAGCCTCCCAGGAAGGACAAGCTGGACTGAATTTCTAATGTAAAAATCCAACAGGAACCTCTCTCCTACTTTTAAAACACATTTTAGCCTTCTTTATCCATCACAAGGAAGCAAATCAATATACAACTTTTGTTTCCACTGTAAGTCAATCACATTTACATAGAACTTGTGACTTCAGAATTCCCATTATTGGAAGCTCTCATGCCCAGTTTGACTACCTCATACAAGAGATTAATATAGTTTTTGTCAGTTATTTGACTGAATTTTTTGTTAACCTAAGCTCTCTTTCCCCCCAAGATTTCCATTTTCCTTAATTATTGTTGTTGTCTGGGAATGATCTTTATGATGACTGCTCCTTAGCTCCTAGTTCCACTCTCCTGCAGTTAGAGTCCATGATACAAGCTCTCTGTTCTGACTACACCCTGAAAACGACTCATGGGTTTCACCCGTGGGCTCCCCAACCTCCTTCATCAGCACTAAAATCAATTAGAAGTCAAAGCCAAACTGTTTTAGCACCTGCATGCTGCAAGTGCATCAAATTTACCCTCTTTTCCTGGGAAGTGGGTTAAAGTAAAAATATAACAACAGAAAGTTAGCTGAGCCAGAAGACTCTTGGTATAAGGAGAATACATTCCTACTTCAACTCCTGTGGCATGTGTGATCTGTGCTAGAAACATGTATGCAGGAAAGATAGGAGAGAATCTTGCTGATCCAGATAAAGAGTTGAGTTGGGAAGCTAGATTTCTGTATGAGCCATGAGAGCCTTGGAGTCAGATCTGATGCACTATAGTCACTTTGGTTTTTGGCACCTTTAAGACTAACAGAAATATTGGGAGCATAAGCTTTCGTGGGTAAGAACCTCACTTCTTCAGATGCAAGAAGTGAGGTTCTTATCCACGAAAGCTTATGCTCCCAATACTTCTGTTAGTCTTAAAGGTGCCACAGGACCCTTTGTTGCTTTTACAGATTCAGACTAATACGGCTACCCCTCTGATACTTCGGTTTTTGGGTTTGTTTTTCTTCAGGGTCGTTTCAGGTGATGTGTTTAAGATGATTCAACAATGGATCTTGACCACAACTTCTGGGGCTGAGAAGGACAACATACAGCTCACACAGGAAGTAGGTATATGCCGGAGGGGGTTTGGGATGGGAGCACATCTGTCTAGCATTCATTCTCTTATTTTATTTTTGTATATTTATTATTGTTTAGGGTAGAATCCAGAGCAATCTCCCTGTGCCTTTACCTCTTCCTCTCCTTTTGAAGCTCAGCACTATGGTTTCTATCTTTCTGGCAAAAGAAGGCTTGGCAGGGATCCTTTCAGAGTTCTTCAGTGCTGTTGCTTATTGAGTCAGAGAGGACCCAGTAGAGTGACATAAACTAGACTTTAAGCAGGACCATTGGAAATGTATGAAAAATTTTGCCACATTTTATAGATTTTTTCCAATGGCTTCTGCAAAGAGTTTTTGAAATCTCTAATTTAAAAAAAAAATCAGATTATTTCAAAGTACATGACAATGTTAACAAGTTCATTGTCTAAAGTATAGCCACTTGCTTGACAACGCTTTCAGTTCAGGATGCAGTTCACCTTACACAGAAGGTGTGCATCGAAGTATGCATTCAAATTAGCCTTATTTATAGTATGGTTGTTTACAGGCTAAAAACATTTTATATGTCACCCAAGACTAAAATCCACCAATCACCTTTTTACCTTGTTTTCCTCTGTCAACCTGTTCCTTCCCTATCTTTTGTTTTGGAAAGCACATTCCAAGTGCTAGGGGCCATGGAGGCACAACCCAACCTGTACTGGGACACACCATTCATGTATCTTTGATAGGTTTCATATTTGTGAATACCAAAAGCTACCTTTCATTTGCAGAGTATTGTCAGATATATATTGTGACTGGTTGGACCCCCCTTCTGGGGTGCCACCTGTTTTACTGGGATTTCACTGAGCCTCTCTTGCTCAACCAGCCAGGGTTCCCTCTCCCTGCTTTGCTGAATTAGGCTCACCTAATTCACACACACACAGGTAGGGCCACTCCCCGCTGTAGTCACAGGCTGAAGTTAGCTCTGTGTGAGAGGACTCCCCCAGCACTCGTGCGCCACACCCCTTTTGGGAGATAAACCCAAAATAATACTGTCTTGCACTGTATAGAAAAATCTGCACAGTGCAAGCTCATAAAAATCCGCCCTTTTCCTCAATATGAAGAGAGATGTGCACAACTTCTTGCCCGCCCCAGTTAGAAATTACATAAGATGGATTTTATTATACACAAGAAATAAGTTATTAACTACAAAAGGTGAATTTTAAGTGGTTAAAGGGATAGCAAACAGAACAAAGCAGATTACTTTAGTAAATAAACAAACACCGCAGACTGAGCTTAACACTCTAGATAGATAGGATACAAATTAACAAATTCTCACCCTGAGTGATAAACAGGCTGGCAGATTCTTAAGGCACCAGTTGCCTTGGCTTTCCCAGATTTTCTCACGCAGGCTAAAGATCTTAGGCTGGGACCATCACTTCTCACAGTTCAGTCTTTTTTCCTCAGGTGTTTTCAGGTGGGTTGTTGTAGAGAGTGAGGACCACTCATGTTGTCATTGTCCCTCTTTTATATCTTCCCCCCACTTGCTGGAAAGCTTTTTTTGCTGTGACTTGGGTCAAATAGTTCCCAATGTATAGAGCTATCTGACCTGGGTCAAACAGTTCCCATTGTGTAGAGCTATCTCAGAGAGGTTTCTATTGCACACGGTTCCTGGGGTGATCCTTGTGCTTGTGTGCATTTCTTCAGTCAGCCATTAACATTATCTGGCCTCATCCCACAGAGCACATTTGAAATACAGAGACATGGTTAATATTCCCAGCTTCAGATACAAAAATGATACATGCATACAAATTGGATAAACACACTCAGTAAATCATAACCTTTCCAATGATACCTTACATGAGCCATCTTGCATAAAGTATATCTTAGTTATACTATATTCATATCATAATTATATTTCCATAAAGAATATGGGGTGTAATATCACATATATATCTTGACATAAGTGAACAGAATACAAGTTAGTTAGCATAACTACCCAACATTCCTATTTGATATAATGTATATAATATTAATACAGTGCACATAATACTTATTAATATGGTGTGTGGCCATATAATTATATGTGTTGGCTAACAAAGTGGTTTAGTAAATATATTAATAACTATATTGGGTAGCTTTAGGCAAAATGGGTATTTAACCCAGTCTTTATATTAAATCCCACCCACACACCACCTCGAGAATTTTCATTCACTCCATGAGACCTGTCAGATCTTCCCACCCCCTTCTCTCTCTCTAGAAATCTTCCAGTGTCTTGGAGCTTCTTTCTTGCCCTCTCTCCCAGATTCCTGAGTTGACACCACAAAACAATCAGATACTAGATACAGCATTCAGTTATTTGCATCTTTAAAACTTTCAACCTTCCTCACTTGTAGAGTATTCCTTCAAGTGAATCTAACCATGCTGGGTAAAATGTACTAGCTGGACGTTTCTGCTAAAATGGCAAGCAGTGAAATAATTTAAATGTTATCCTTACAGATTTTCATGAGGCAGAGTCCAAGCCCAGTCAGTAGGCCTGCTGCTGGGGGCCTCACCCCAGGGTCCTGGGATCTGCAGCTGGATGGCTCTGGAAGTCTATTATCCTTCTTCTATGGCTAAGATTTCTCATCTTTCTTGTTCTCTTTCCTTTTCTGCCTTCTTTCTTCCTTGTTTCCTCAGGCTGGTGAAAAGGAGGAAGCAGAATTAGCAGAGGGGTTCAGAGAAATGAAGCATGGGCCCTGATTCTCTGATCCACTGGGACTATTTTCTGCTGCTCTGGGGGCACCAAGCAGCCTTAAACCCAGCAGACAAAGAGCCTGGAGGGTTCCATCAGTTGCAGGGGGAACCTCAAGTGCCACTGATCTGCCAGAGTGGCTCCTGCATCACCCTTCTTCACAGCTGCTGGTGTAGTGGGTGTGGCTGGGGTCTCTTACACACCCAGCTGTTCCCCAGCTGCCATAGCAGCATCTGATAGTTCTTTGCAGCCATTGTAAATTCAAGCACACTTCACTGAGCAGCCCTAATCTGAGCATGAAATTTCTACTGCATGTATTTCCAATGGCTCCAGTTGTAAGATACGGTCTTCTCAGGACTCCTAGCCCTTAGTGGTCCAGGAAAAGTGCAACTAGATGTCTGAATTGGACCTGACGTCCCATTTAGTAGCCTCAAGTACCAAGATTTGGATGCTGGGCCAGTATAGAATTATAGAGCAGCTCCCCACTCGTTTTATTTTATATGCATTCACCAATTCCAATTTTATGTTAACTCAACCCTCTCTTTGTTATATTTGAACTTCCACTCTGAGGATTCTTTAGTGGTCCATGGACAGCTGGCTACTTACACATAAAACGGAACATAAAAACAGCCCTATTGGGTCAGATCAATGGTCCATCTTGTCCCAATATCCTATCTTCTGACAGTGGCCAGTACCAGATGCTTCAGAGGGAATGAACAGAGCAGGCCATCTTTGAGTGATCAATCTCGGGTCATCCACTCCCAGCCTCTGGAGGTCAGAGGGTAGAGACACCTAGAGCATGGCTCCATCCCTGACCATCTTGGCTAATAGCCATTGATGGACTTATCATCTGTGAAGTCATGTAATTCTTTTTGGAATCCAGTTATAGTTCCCACGGCAAAGAGTACCACAGACTGACTGTGCTTTGTGTGAAGAAATACTTCCTTATATTTGTGTTAAACCTACCGCCTATAAATTTCATTGGGTGACTCTAAGTTCGTGTTTTATGTGAAGGAGTAAATAACACTTCCTTACTCACTTTCTCCACACCATTCATGATTTTATACCACTATCATATCGTCTCTTTTCTAAGTTGAACAGTCCCAGTCTTTTTAATCTTTCCTCATATGGAAGCTGTTCCATGCCCTTAATTATTTTAGTGGTCCTTTTCTATACTTTTTCCAATTCTAATGTATTTTTTTTGAGTTGCGGTGACTAGAACTGCATGGGGTATTCAAGATGTGGGTGTACTGTGGATTTATACAGTGGCATTACGATATTTTCTGTCATATTATCTATCCCTTTCCTAATGGTTCCTAACATTCTGTTTGCTTTTTTGACTGCCACTGCCCACTGAGCGGATGTTTTCAGAGAACTATCCACAATGACTCCAAGATCTCTTTCTTGAGGGGTAACAGCTAATTTACATCCCATTATTTTATATGTATATTTGGGATTATATTTTCCAATGTGCATTACTTTGCATTTATCAACATTGAATTTCATCTGCCATTTTGTTGCCCAGTCACCCAGTTTTGTGAAATCCCTTTGCAGTCTGCTTTGGACTTAACTGGCTGTCTCATTGGCTTTGTTTCCACGTGTTAAACTGCATTCAAAGATAGTTAAACCAACATTAAATGCTATTCAGTTTAGGCAATTGCTGTAGCTGGCACAGGGATGTTATTTTATTTGCACAGGGAAGGAAGTTCATCATGACAGCTGACTCAGCAGGGATTGAATCTGAGACCTCCAGAGCTAAAAGCATAAGCTGCTTCAACTTGAGCTAAAGGGCCAGGCAGTAGCAGGCTGTAACACACACCTGTCCTCTGCGCTTTGGCACAGGCGGGGACCTGTAACATACAACAGTGGGCTACAATAACAAAGCTGGTCCATGAGACAATCTCTCTATGAAGATGTGGCCTATGCTTTGAAAATCTTTGGGACCCCATACTGTATGGATTATTATAGAAGTAAGGCAGGGAAGAGTATGCATGTGTGTGTTTCAGCCACTGGAGAAGTGTCCCAGTAGCCTACCACTGCCCTCCCTGCAGTGGCTTATTGCTGTATCAAGAGTATGGATCATTTAATTTTACATTTCCTGTTTAAATACACCTCTACCCTGATATAACACTGTCCTCAAAAGCCAAAAAATCTTACTGCGTTATAGGTGAAACCGCATTATATCGAACTTGCTTTGATCTGCCAGAGCGCGCAGCCCCGCCCCCCCCGGAGCGCTGCTTTACCGTGTTATATCAGGTCACGTTATATCGGGGTAGAGGTCTGTAATGTATCCTTCCACTATGAGAAGTAGTTCCTAGAGAAAATAAATGAGAAAATAACAGGGTGAAGGGTGTGAAAACCTTAGCTCCAGTCTCCCCAGAATCCTTTGGAAATAAGCTCCTGATTGCAGCTATCTTTTCTTGATCTCCAGTCTCATCTGGTGTCTCCTCCAGAGTGACTTTCCCATTTCCAGCTCAGATAGCTGCTTGGTCCTGTTGGATCTTGGATTCACCCTAGAATCCTGTTTGGCAGCTGCCACAAAGTTATTTTTGAAATGCCCCATCAGTGCCCCATAGAGTTGTGGGATACTCCTGGTTCCTGGAAGCTGTGTGGCTGATTGATAGTTTTCATCCTATGTTAACATCTTTTCTATCTTAGAGGGGCAGTTTACAAGTGTAGTGAGTGTCAGTATATTTACCCGCACATCTGAACTTTGCCACTAAAGTCAGAGTACTTTGCAAATCAGACACCCTCTTACCATTCCAGATTCTTGATCCAGTTTAATCCTTTAGTTTGAACTTCTATGCAGATGATTGATCTCCACAAAGACCTGACCATGTGGATAGTGAATTTCCTGACTTTGATGGTACCTGACCACTCCTCCAATAAGGGTCTCCTAGAGAATGAGTCAGAAGCTGCTAAGGATCAAGAGCTCAAGAGGCTAAGGGGCTATAAACTAGAGGAAGAAGCTATGAACCTGGTTCCCAAACTGAGCAGATTCTCCAGCTACGTAATGAGGTATTAATAAAGCCTTGGGACCTCACCTGCCTATGGGATTTTCCCATTAGAAAAAAATCCTTAGTGTGATGGGAAAGCCCTCTGAAGAGAGGTATGATCTCCCCAAAAGTGGGTGGGATCATAAAAATGCAACTTTAATGCTGTGTGGCACTCAGAAGGAAACATTTCAAGTATAAGTTAATGATAACATTAGCTGGAACGACTTGTGTTGTTCAGCACCCACAGCTATGTAATCACTGAGGGCTTGATTGGCTATGAGCATTGTTCGGATCTCTTAGACATATCAGAGATTCACGTGGTAAATGTCATGCTGAAGAAAATGATTGGGGAATCCTGGAGGACTTTGAGTTTATAAAGCAACCAGTGGGTCCCCTGGCTATAATGTTGGCATCTACAGAATCGTGCTCTAATGTGGTGCATGTTTTATAAAGGAAAACAGACAAGAGCCCAATCCTCTGGAATTCCACTGTCTGTTGTGCCAGTAATGCTGTGTGGTAACAGTTCCCATTCAGCTCCAGAAGGAGATGGAACCTGGGAAAGGGACAAATGGGACAGGAGACAAGGGAGAGAGGGATACTGGAAGAAGGGTGAAAGAGAGTGACCAAGGGGATGGGGACTTGTTTGGAGAGACTTGCTGGCTGGCTCAGTGACTGAGTGGAGAAATGAGAAGAAGGGTGAAAAGGAGGAAAGAGACACCCAAGAAAAGGGTGAGGGGAGAGAGACAGAACAGAGCATGAAGACAGACACATTCATATGCTGCTGCTCCTCCTCTGCTGGGACAGGCTCCCAGTTTGAGTCTGCCTGGCCATCTCCTGCTAATACCCATGCTGGGGGGTGGGTTTCAAAGTGGGCTCCTTCTAAGGCTCTCTCCAAGATCCTGGAGGGAGCTGCTTCTCTCCCACTCTATGGAAGCTGAAGGAAGTGGTGCCCTAAAGGGTATAGCTGATATGACAGGTTGGCAAGAAATGCCTCTAGGGCCTTTACCTGACTTCACTACTGGGCCAAGGAGAAGCTGGTCTGTGAGGGAGGAAGCTCTTAATTCAAATGGAACTGTTGGGAGTAATATCAGAGAGAGAACTTGGCTGGTCAGGTAAATTAAACATTCTCTCTCAATAGTTTGCTACTATGTCGCAGCCCTCCTGTAATACTGGGGAGATTAAGCACAGTCTTATAGGCCTACATCCTCCCACAGCCCCTTCTCTAAGGCGTATCAAAAACCTGACAAATGCATCACTTAATAAACAAACCCAAAGGAATGGGCTGCCCTTGTCTGTACATGGCGCTGCTTTAAAAATCCTGCTATGTGTGATCACGCTGTGTCTTGTTGCAACAACAGGATCCTGCACAATTCTGACCAAGGGGAAAAAGGTGTTTGAGAGCATTGCTTAGAGCAGGGGTCGGCAACCTTTCAGAAGTGGTGTGCCAGGTCTTCATCTATTCACTCTAATTTAAGGTTTTGCATGCCGGTAATACATTTTAACGTTTTTAGGTGGTCTCTTTCTCTAAGTCTATAATATATAACTAAACTATTGTTGTATGTAAAGTAAATAAGGTTTTAAAAATGTTTAAGAAGCTTCATTTAAAATTAAATTAAAATTCAGAGTTCCCCCCGACTGGTGGCCAGGACCCGGGCAGTGTGAGTGCCACTGAAAATCAGCTCGCGTGCTGCCTTCGGCACATGTGCCATAGGTTGCTTACCGCTGGCTTAGAGGGTGGGTGTCATTCTGTGTCTCCTCAGCTGCTGCAAGGAGTTGGTAGATGTTACAGTTCGGAAGAAACAAGCTGAAGCGGATTCAGACCACAATTATGAGCTGCGGGAGCTGGAGAAAATCAAGGTAACAGTGTCTGTCCACAGTATGGTCCAGATCATCCTCGGTTTATTTGTGAAAGAGTAAGAGGAAGAACTGGCACAAAGCTAACACACACAAGGGAGTCAGGAAGGAGTTTGAACAGACAGAACATTTTTGCTTCATCTTAGACCCAAGCGTAGAAAGCCACAAACCACCACCAAATATTTCTTTCTTGCAGCAATATATTCAGCCTTTATGGTTCACCAATGGTCAGTAGTGAATTAAAACATAATCAAATTAATTGGATGATAAGGACCCTGGTTAGAGACCCCAATGCTCCAGATGTCTGAGTAGCAGCCATGTTAGTCTGTATCCTCTCTGGTCACTCAGTAACAGACTTAAAGGTGGCAGTTTTGCAACAGAAAAGCTTCAAAAACAGACGCAGCAGTTTCTCGTTGGAACTTGAATTAATATGCAAACTAGATACCATTAACTTAGGCTTGAATAGAGACTGGGAATGGCTGAGTCATTACACAGATTGAATCTATTTCCCCATGTTAAGTATCCTCACACCTCTTGTCAACTGTCTAAAATGGGCCATCTTGATTATCACTACAAATGTTTTTTTTCTCCTGCTGATAATAGCTCATCTTAATTAGCCTCTTAGAGTTGATATGGCTACTTCCACCTTTTCATGTTCTCTGTGTGTATATCTCTCCTTACTATATGTTCCATTCCATGCATCTGATGAAGTGGGCTGTAGCCCACGAAAGCGTATGCTCAAATAAATTTGTTAGTCTAAGGTGCCACAAGTACTCCTGTTCTCAATGCTCCAGAGAATCCCTCAACACTTCCTCCAGTCAAACTCTACCTCCAT
Source organism: Trachemys scripta elegans (assembly GCF_013100865.1). NCBI lineage: Eukaryota > Metazoa > Chordata > Testudines > Emydidae > Trachemys > Trachemys scripta. The sequence goes on from NC_048305.1 coordinate 52,087,393, forward strand.
TCATGGATTCCTTCCAGCAGTTTCCTACTGACCCCAGAGACCACTTCAAAAGCTGCACAGTTTTGAGACGTCTGGGCCATGTTCAGACTTAATTCCTTCCTTACACTGTTCCAGCGTACATGCCTTGGGACTTTTCTGTAGGATCTAATCCATATAAGAATTGCAATAGACTCAAATCTAGTTTAAAGCATGTCAGGCACTTGGGCTAGGTAGTTGTATCCAGGGTTTTGCTGAGCCTAGGGAGAGAGACCCGTGGCTATACTGGGAACAGTACCCTATTCAGCAGTGGGCAAGACTTCCTTATCTAGTCCTCATGTCTCCTGACTCTACATATATATGTAAAGCTATTATGCAGATAACATGTTAACTGCAGGATTTTATCTTAGAGGAGCCAGGGAAGGTGCCCTCTAGTACTGCATATCTCCATTCCTCCCTTCTTGAATTCCCAATAACTTCAAAGGCCACCTCCTGTTGGGCTGATCCAATCTACCATTAAGGAATACTGAGCATGTGTCCCTCTGAAGCCTCGCATTGTTCTAAGCATCAAACAAATGGGGTTGTCCCAGAGTGGTGTGAGGAAATGCTTCCTGCAGGGGTTGAGAATGCTTCTCCCCAGCACTTCTGGTCTGTGCTGGCTTATGGGGTAAAAACAAACAAACTTGGGGCCTGAACTCTGATCCCTGCCCCGAGCTTTCAGGACAATGTGCTGTCACTACACTGTTGGCAGCTTGTTAAATATATTGTATGGAATAGGTGATTAGCCCATGAAAGGCTCCATGCTTGAAGGCTTAGGAGGAGTGTATGTTCCTTTTCCTTGGTAGGAGGAGGATAGATGGGGCCATATAAATACCATAGATAGAAGGATGGAGTTATTTAATCACAGGAGTGAATGAAATATCAATTCTCTCCCTCTTGTAATTTGTCTCTTCTGTTATTTCATCCCAGACCGAGTGCCTTGATTGGATTAATACCTGCAATCTCCTGCTTTCTGAATTCAAAGGCTCTCCAGTCTCCTTACTGAGTTTAGAAGAGCAGAGGAACCTGTTTGGGCCTCAGGTACATACAGACTTAGCATTTGCCAGCCAAAGTAGAACCTGTTTGGCTGGGGAGCTGCTTGAAAGGCTTTCCCAACTGAAGAAACTATGGTTCAGTTTCCAGAAGGATTCAGCCTATAGAGCCCTCTGCATTCAAGACTCCACCTTGGAGGGATTATTAGAGTTCATGATGATGGAGTTTGTGACACCTAAAATGCTTCCAATGGGGGCAGACTTTCAGCTGGTGTCAATTGTCATAGCTTCAGTGGAGCTGTGACAGTTGACACCAGCTGAAAATTGGCCCTGTGATGTTGCCTGGTAAATTCTGCTTCTCCCAAGAGATTGCAAATTGATAGAATCCTGGGGTTTGGATTGCACAGGAGTTCATAATGGTATGAGAGCTTCTAGTGTATGGGGAGACTTTGGCAAACCAGTAAAGTGCTTGAAACCACTATGGCTTATTGTTAAAAAGCAACCTAGTCAGCAGGCTGTAAAATGGCCATGCAGCTTGACCAAGGCAGGAGGGGAGGGGGGTTTGGGTGCCATGGAAAGGGCAGCTTGACCCTGCATCCTTCCTGATAAGAATTGTGTTGACGTTGCTGATACATGCGTTTTAAAAGAGTAGGCTATGCCCCAGGAATGTCTATTGAGGTCTCAAGGCTGCAAGTTCTGGAAAAACCCCTCACCTGGTTAATCAATAATCAGAAGGAACCTCTTGCTTGAAACTGCTTACTTAACAAGGTTTCTTTAAGGGACATGTCATTCTATTACTAATGTATAAATAAAGGGACTCATTTGGGGACTCTTCGGGACTAGTCTCTCCCTCTGGATGCATCTTGTGTTCCCCACTGGCAGACGGGCTGTCACTGTGCCACTCGAGACCCACACTCAGCTTTGGTAATTATCAAGGGTTGGGAGTGTTTTACTAATCTTGTTGCGGACGTGTGTAAGTGCTTGAGTCTAAGTAAAGTTTAGCTTTAAGTGAAAGCACTCGTGTTGTCCTGTTTGTGCCAGCCATCTATTGGTCGGACGGCCGTGTCTCCACTGCAGGGCCAGCTCTAACTTTTTTGCGGCCCCAGGCAAAAAAGAAGAGCGCCGCCCCTCCGTAACCCCCCCCCCCCCCCCCCCCCCCCCCGAGCGCCGCTCTGCTCAACCCACCCCCAGCGCCAGGCCGCCCAAACCCCTGCCCCCCCCAGCGCCACACCAGGCCGCCCAAAGCCCCGCCCTGAGCGCCTCGCCGGGCTGCCCAAAGCCCCGGAGCACCGGCCCGGCCAAACCCACCCGAGCGCCTCGCCGGGTTGCCCAAACCCCCGAGCACCTTGCCGGGCCGCCCAAACCCCTGGAGCGCCGGGCTGGGCTGGCCAAGCCCCCCTCCCCCCCAACCAGCACCATGCTGGGCCGCCCAAACTCCTGGAGTGCCAGGCCGGCCCGCCCAAACCCCCGGTGCGCTGCGCCGCCGAAACGCCAAACAAAAAATAAAAAAACCCTCGAGCGCCGCCCGCCAAACAAAAAAACAAAACAAAAACACCACGAGCGCCTCCCGCCACCCCAACATTGGCCGCTCCTTCTAAGGTGCCGCCCCAAGCATCTGCTTGGTCGGCTGGTGCCTGGGAGCCGGCCCTGCTCCCCTGATTTATTTCCTGACACCTCCTCGCACAGAGTAAAAGTTACCAAGAGCTTTGGGTTGAAAGAACCCTGGGTAACACTAGCTTTATTCCGTATGTAGCTGGACAGATGGATGTTGCCTGTGAGAATTTGATTTGATTCAAATCTTTTAGATGGTAGGTCTAACATTGGTCTAATTTCAGACATGATGGGCTATATTCAAATATGATGGAAGTGGGTTCAGTTCCATTGATTTGAATAGAGTTTCATCTGCTTACATCACATTAGATATTGTTTGAGCTTTCCCACATTCAGCACTGCTCTGCAGTCACCCTGCTACCCCATTCCTTGGCCAATTCTGAACAGATTTTGCCAAACCATGTAGTGGTTTGTAATGTTCATAAGGGTCCATTAAGGATTTAGAGGAGACACCAACATCATGTAACTTGTGATTTAAATGGATTTGAAACGAGCCCTCCTGAGGTGGCTGGGTAGTAAGCCAGCTAAGCTTCCATTTATTTCTTGTTTAAAAATTTAAGCAGGACAAGATTGGTGATTGGTTGCATTGTTTTGGTGTTTGCCTATGTTATGTGGAGGGACAGAATCCCAGATGAGAGTGCTACTGACCAGTCCCTCGCATTGCTTTACAGGAGACCCAGCCACAGATGCACTCAACTGTTGTGGATTCTTTACCTGAAGAAATTTCTGAGACTTCTTCTGAACTTGGAAAAGACAAAACTGAAGATGTTGATGTTGATAAGAAATCTGTGAAAGGGGAAGAAGTGTTAGGGGAAAAGGTGAAAATCTTAGGTGGCGGGTATAATAGGCAAGGGTGACTCTGCCTCCCCTGGCGCTGCCGCGGCTGTCGGACCCCCAGTTGTGGGGTTTGGCGGCAAAGTTTTTGCTTTATTATGCCCCATGCAGGTTCCGGGGCAGCTGAGAAGGCACATACATACTGCTGCCTCAGCTGACCCGGAACCTGCATGGGGCATATCAAAAGCGTCTTCTAACAGACGCTTTTCCCCTGGGCAGGTTGGGTCCAGGGAGAGGAGGCACGGCGCAGCTTCGGCCAGCCTAGGGTGCCTCTGGGCAGGGCTGGGGGGAGGTCTTGGGGCTTCAGCCAGCCCAGGGCTCCTCCAGCCGAGGGGGGCACTCGGCTTCGGCTGGCCCAGGGCTCCTGCGGCTGGGGGGACTTGTGGCTCCAGCTGTGGGGGAGGGGGAGTGGTCTGGGGCTCCAACCGTGGGGAGGGCATGGGCGGAAGGGGCGGAGCCGGGGGCTAGCCTCCCCAAAGGGGGGCTCCACCCGCCACTCATGGTGAAAATCTCCATTTTACAAGTGAGTGCAGTAGCCGTGGTTGGCGCAAGATGTACTGCTTTCCAGTGGAGCCTTTCTTTGCTTCTTGCCATTTGCATATGACGTGAAATGTAGGCCTCAAAGCCTTCGTTGTGCCAGGAGCCATTGCACAAACTCATCATTCACCTTTCCTTCAGCAGGAGCCACCTGTGCCAGACGTCAGCAGTGACGTCCCAACTGTAAGCAGTGAGATAATGGAGGACACCATCAGGTACCTAGGACATGACTCCAACATCCATTTGAAATCCCTCAAGTCAACAGCGGTGTCGGTCTCTGGGGTAGGAATCTCCATCATACAAATTGTTTCCTTTTCACCTGGACTGTAGCTTGAGCTCTGGGACCAAATTTTTAAAGGTATTTTGGTGCCTAAGATGCAGATAAGTTCCTAGTGACACTTTCAAAACAATCTGAGAAGCTGTGGCTGTGCTAATCAGATGGCAGGGGCTCCATTTCTCACTTTTTCCCTCCCTTTTCAGTTTTCTGATTTTCCACAAAAGCAATAAGATTCCGGCTATCAATGACTAAAACACTCCCTGAAATTTTGGAATGGATTATATACAGTGTTCAAAAGTTATCGCGTTACAGACAGACAAATGCCATTAAGTGTAAGGCCTTCTCAAGCTCAGCCAATTAAAGGAACTATCTGTCCCTTCTCATACTTTTGACCTCCTTTCATTCTGAGCCTGACCATCAGGGCTTTCCAGTCAGGACATCACCCTCACAAACTGCCCATAACCTGACCGACTACATGCCATCTGGGTGTGTATTGAAGGTTTTGGCAATCCAAGTCAATTACCCACTGAGTTCCGAAGAAGTGGGCTGTAGCCCAGGAAAGCTTATGCTCAAATAAATTTGTTAGTCTCTAAGGTGCCACATGTTCTTTTTGAGTTCATTCAGGCTCTGATTCAGCAAAGCACTAACTCTGAGCATGTGAGAAGATCCAGTTGAAGTTCATGGGACTGATCACATGCCTAAAGTGAGGCCTGTGCTTAAGTGCTTTGCTGAATTGGAGCCTTGATGCAATGCCCTGCCCTTCTTTGTTGCTTGTCCATGCTGCGATTAAGCAGTGACAGACCAGCACCCAACTGGACAAGGCACATGCTGCGGATGAAGCATAGCTCTGTTGGTTTCTCTGCGCTCCTCATACTCCCATACAGAAGGTGTTTCCTCTCCTCCCCCTAGAGAGAGATGACTGCCAGCAAGTCAACAACCCCATATTCTCGAAAGGAGTTTGAGACCTTGGCTTCACTAGAACGTCTGCAAGAGCAGCTCCTGTGAGTACTGGATCACCTGATTGAGAGGACGGGTCATCCTCCTCTTTATAACAACTTTAAAGGTACTTTAAGACTGTTATGTCCCCTTTTAGTCTTTTCTTCTCCAAACTAAACAACCCCAATTTTGTCAAGCTCTCTTCGTAAGTTATCTTTTCTAGACCTTTAATCATTTTTGTTGCTCTCCTCTGGACTATCTCCAGTTTATCCACATCTTTCCCAAAGTGTGGTGCTCAGAATTAGACCCAATACTCTAGCTGAGGCCTTATCAGTGCTAAGTAGAGTGGAAGAATTACTTCTTGTGTCTTGCTTACTACGATCCTGTTAACACATTCCAGAGTGATTGCTTTTTTTTTTTTTTTTTTTGCAACAGTATTACATTGTTGACTCATAGTCAGTTTGTGATCCACTATAACCCCCATATCCTTTTCTGCAATACTCCTTCCTAGAAAGTCATTTCCTATTTTGTATTTGTGCAATGGATTATTTGTTCCTAAGTGTAGTACTTTGCATTTGTCCTTATTGAATTTCATCTGACCTTTTGTTAGGAGAAATTAAGTTTTAAAATTAATTTAAAATGTAATTGATGCTCATGGACCATACAGCTGGGGCCAAGGAGTTACTATTTGGTTTAGATCTTTTTAATAATGCCACACATTTACATTAGTGAGTTGTTTTTTATAGATCCAATCAGATATACTGAAAATCTCAGTTTTCTTAGCCTGTCTGTTGAATATCTTGCCAACAGTCTCTTAGACTCCAGGTTTCAGTGCCTTCCTGGCTTCTGTATTTCAGAGAAGCTGAGATCCGTGCTCAGGATGCAGAGGAGAGATCAGAAAGTCTGGATGAGCATCTGGAAGTAGCTCTGGGGAGAATCCAGGATCTAGAGAAACAGCTGGAAAAAGCACTCAAAGCCCAGGAAGTACCACCAAAACCAGGTGAGCTAATCAGAATTCTGAGATGTCTCATGGACTCAGATAGAAAACAACTGCTAGGTCCCTTAGTCCATTTCAGGGCCAGTGCAGGATCATTCCCTCTTGGACATTTACTAGTGTGTTGTCTAGACTAATTTTAAATGTGCCAAGAGATGAGGTATCCACCACCTCCCTTGGGAGATTATTCTATAGCAGAAACAATAGAACCACTGCATTCTGAGCGTTTTTGAAAGAAAGTTGGTAAGAATGCTTAATACATCAGATTCTCTGTTTCTAGGGGTTTGTCTACACTAGAAAATTAGGTCGACTTAATTTAGGTTGACCTACAGCCACTGCAGTAATTCAATCGGCTGTTGGTGTCCACACTACCCTCCTTCTGCCGGTGAAGAGCATCCTCTCCAGGAGCGCTTGCACCAACGGAAGTGGGGCATTGTGGGGGCACTGACAGTGGAATGTGAGGCACTGACAGCCATGTGGGGCTCACAGCTGGAGTCCCCATCCACCCCGATTTTCCAGTCCCAACTGTGAGCCCCGCGCAGGCTCAGTTTCACAGCACAGAGCCTACCAGCCATGAAATTGACATGCTGCTGTTTTCTCCGCTCAGAGCAGCCCCACTCTAACAGCTCTGGGCAATGTGGGGAGCTAGGAGCCAGGGCTTTCAGTGCCTGGCAGCCGGACTTGGAGTGGGGAGCCTGAGCAGTAGCCCGCTGGGAGCGGGTAGCCTGGGAGGGTGGGGGGTGGACAGCAGGGCTCCCAACCAGGTTCTAGCTGGAGTCCCCCACCCATCCTGGAGTGACAGCCCGAGCTGTGAGCCAGGTGCATGGTTCACAAGAGGGAACCTACTAGTCTTTCTTGTCAATTTCACAGCTCTAGCACTGAGCCATGAAATTGACAAGAATTTTAGCCAACAGCCCATGTAAGTAACAGTGTCTACAGGGACACTGCATCGCCCTAACTACACGGACATAAGTCCTACGCCTCTCATGGAGGTGGAGGTATTATGTCGGTGTAGTAAGGCCCTCACATTGGCAGGAGCAAGGCTGTAGTGTAGACACTGACATAGTTAGGTCAACATAAGCTGCCTTATGTGAACCTAACGCTTTAGTGTAGACCAAGCCTAGCATTTTAAAAAGATTGTTTCCGGTGCATTGTACAGACATGAATGTGGAGACTGGCTACATCTTACTCATGCTCTTCGTTGCTATCTTTAAGAGCTGTCCAGGACCGTCTCTCCTGGGTAATGGAGAATTCACTCTCCATCTCCACTCACTTCTGGGCTCCCTCACAGTGTGATGTCAAAAAAGCACAACCCTAACTTTGAGGAACATAGGAACTAAGGATCTGCCATATTAGTGGGAGCAATGGTCTGTCCAGCCCAGTATCCTTTCACTGACAGTGGCCACAGACCCAACTGCTTTAGAGAAAAGCACAAGAAACCCTGCAGCCATGGGGTACCTGCCCCCAGGAATATTCCCTCCTCACCCCCATTCAGTACAGGGTGACTTATATCTTGAATCTTGCTCATTTTTAATATGTACTAAGATACTTATCTAGCCCCTATCATGCAATATCTGAGTGTGTTTACCCTCACAAGACAGTGCAGGGCAGGGTTGTTATCCTTGTTGTCTCCCAAGGGCCAAGCTAATGCCCTAATCACAGGACTATTCTTCCTCTCCGTAACTCTAGATATTCTTGTTATCTGTGTAAGTGTAATTCTTTTTTGAACCCTGCCAAACTCTTGGCCTCATTGGCATCCTGTGGCAGTGAGTTTCACAGGCAAAATGTGCATTATGTGGGAAAGCACTTCTTTCATCAGTTTAGAATTGGATCCACCCTGATTTAGGGGAAGTGGGGACTATAGTCCTGGGCTTTCCCAACACTGCCCCTTTAGTGGATCCCTCCCAGCTGTGATTTGAAAGGAGAGGGTGATTTATACTTGATTCTACAGGATGTATTTACCCCAGGAGGAGTTTTGCTATATTTATTTTTAACATCTGTGTATTTTTTATTTCAGAAGTCCCTTCCCAAGAAGAATCCAAGCCAACTTCTCATAAACCATCTGCCGCTGCCCGGTCCAGGAAAACCAGCAGACCCAAACATTAAAGAGTAGCAATGCCCAGCGAAGGTCGTTTGGTTCCCATTTGTAGTAGACTTTCAGCATAACACTGCCCATCTCTGGGGCTCCAGATACACTTTAATTCCAAGTTCTTTAGTATAGCAAAATGACTGGAACACCCTCTAATGCACCCTCCCAAGGAGACCTTTAGACAAAGCACTGGAGAGGATCTTTTCTTGGTTTATAAATTATCTGAAAACCTCACGCTGGGTAACGCAGTGTTTTAGTGTAGTTGCCAGTCATAAGTGGAGACTGGACTAGAACAGAACTTGTAGAAAAGGCTTTCAGGCCTTCTCAATGTATCTGTTAGCAGAGTCTTTAAGAGATCAGGTCATAAACTTATCACAGGCTAGCTGTACTGCCACAGTTGGAACTTTGGGATAAATTGTCCAGATCTCAGATCCATTCATAAGTGCTCAGCTTGTAAACATAAATCTTGGGATGGTTTCTTCCAGGTATGGAGACAGAGGGAGGCTCCTGGGCCAGGTCTTTCTCAGAGTGGGACACAGGATACTTTCTAAGTACTTAGAGGGGAGGTTTCCAACTAATTTATACAGGCACAGTGTATAGAAAAAGAAAAAAAAGTTCTGTTCAGTGTTGCTTGAGAAATAATTAAGGCAGCAGACTCAGAATACCTCTTCTAAGAGCCATCATTTCCATGGTTATTATCCTTTTACAAGACGTCCATGGCTTTTGATACTTTGGGACTTCTGTTAACATGGGTGGTGACTAGGAAAGTGCAACTCAGTTGGACTCACCCCTGTGGCACCTCCTGCTGGTCATCCATGGGAATTAGCTCTTCCAGCATCCGGATCGCCCTCTGCAGGCCAGTGATCCGGCTTACCACTGGCCTCCCATGTCCCTCCCAGAACCCTGGTGCCCCTTTCTCTGGGTGCTGTCCCCTAGCTGTACCCCCACAGTTCTGGGTCTCCCCCTCCCAGGGGAATCCCCACCCACTACCCCCAATTCATCTCAGATTGGCTACTGCCCAGTCTCTATCTAGCCCCATTCACTGGGGCAGACTGCAGTGTCAGCCACTCATCACAGGCAAAGGGGTTCGGACCTGCTGCCTCTGCCTACCCACGGGCTGCCCCATGCAACCCAGTACCTAATAGGCCTTACCAGGCCTGCAGCCTGGGGCTTTCCTAGGCCAGAGCGCCCCAGCTCTTCTGGCCTTTCCCCAGCCCTGCTCCACTCTAGGCACTTAGTTAAGCTCCCTGCAGCCAGGCCCTTCTCTCTCTAAATGCAGAGAGACTGTCTGCTTGAGCTCCTGACTCATGCCTTTATAGGGCCAGCTGGGCCCTGATTGGGGCGTGGCCCCAGCAGAGCCTGCTTCCTCCCAATCAGCCCAGCTTTTCCCCTGCTACAGCCCTCTCCCAGGGCTGTTTTAAGCCTTTCCAGGCAGGAGCAGGTGACCACCCGCGATAGAGAGGAATAGCTCTGTCAGTTTGATTGAGACTCTTAAGGAAACAACCCACAGGACTGTCCAGAAGGGTTATAGAGACAACACTGCCAGGACACAAAGGTGGAGCCCTGCTGATTAATGGGGAGAGTCCTAAGCTGCGCACTAAACCTCCATGGCAATGCAGAATCACCAGGACAAGAAAAAGAGCTGCTGGCAGGGCAGCTCCTAACATTGTAAGGCAATGACTGTGGAAAACAAAGATGAAGCAGCTTGCACCTACAAAAAGGACTTTGAGGGGTGGGGTGTGACAGGGAGTAGTAAAATCCCCAACAGTCACAAAGTGTCCCCAGAGCATCCAAACGATAATGGGAGGCTGGGCCTGCAAAGAAAGTTTGATTACTACAGCAAATATCAGTGAACTGCCCAGGACTTTGCCTTGATTGGTTTTATTGCCTGTTATTGCCAAGGCTTCTCCAGGACTTTGCCCCATTTTACCATTTATGTATACACACAGCCCTACTCCCTGCTTTTCTAGTGCTTTGTATATGTAGAAATGTTAAAGATGCACCTCTGTTGCTCCAATGAAATGACCAAATGTCTTAATGACTTATTAGCCAGTACAGACTATTGCAACTTGACTCTCAAGTTTATTGGGCCTGAGGATCTCATTTCAAGTCCCTGTGTTTGGCCTTATCATTAGCGTTTGCATCATTGCATAATGACTTAAGAACGGTCTGTTGCAGGTGCAATAGCAATTAATAGGAAGAGATGTCCAATAACTAGGCTTGATCAAGTTATTAATCAAAGATTAATACAGCGTCATACAGAAAGGAAGAGAACATATGTTACCAACCCCTTTGGAAGACAGCAGTCATGCTGTCTCAAAATTCTGTGCTTCCCCCTTCTGTATTTCTACCTAACTGGGAAGAGTTCCATCAGTTTCCCTAGATCACTTTACCTAATACACTCTTGTGCCTGTTTTCTTTTACATGTTTTTCACTGACGGTGAGGCTCAATAAATTTTTACCCCAGGATGTGGGTATATGTTGTAAGTTTCAAGATGGCATATGGTTTATATTTTGACAGTTATACAGACCCTGCACATTACACAAAAACACAGATGCATGTATGCAATATTTTAGGCATAGTGTTTTAAAAATTAGCAAAGTTTAAAGGTTTTGCGTTCTCCAGTGCATATACATAGCAGAAGACAGGAGTTCTTAGAAAGGTCACAGCATCTACATAGCATACACTTTATAGAATTTAACATGAATATAAAGGACTTCCGATATAACATACTTATTCACTGACTATTTTTTTTATTTTGGTTACATAACACCCCTTTTCCATTTATACTTATAGTTGCTATAATAACCAATTCCTGTATTTTAATCAAAACCTTTTATGTATAAGAACTGATTTCCCAATACATTCTATCCTGACAAACTGGTAGTTGATAAGAAAGCAATTTACATTCCTGGTTAATAGTTGTTGTTGTTTTTTTTAATATGGAGATATACTTATCTCATAGAACTGGAAGGGACCCTGAAAGGTCTTCGAGTCCAGCCCCCTGCCTTCACTAGCAGGACCAAGTACTGATTTTGCCCCAGATCCCTAAGTGGCCCCCTCAAGGATTGAACTCATAACCCTGGGTTTAGCAGGCCAATGCTCAAACCACTAAGCTATCCCTCCCCTCTTCTCAGTACTGTGCCACCACCACTCCATCATTCCTTTCTCCCGATGCCTCTGCTCACACTCCTCCTGACTCTCCTTCCTGTGCCTTCAGTGCTCTCCCCGGGCACATCTACTGCTCTTTCCAGCACTCCTGCCCGTGCTGCTGCTGTTCTTCCCATCCTCCCTCTGCCTCTCCTTCTCCAAGTGCTCCACCACTCCTTCCCGTGCCTGTTCCTGTGCCTTCACTCCTTTCTGTGCTCCTGCCTGCACCTTCGGTGCTCCCCCTGCCTGCAGTGTGTGTGTGCTTGGTTAGGGCTGATGTACAATGTGTTTGCTGACCTATTAACTTGATGGTGTCTGACTGAGGTTGGTTGTGTTGTTTCCATGGTGATCCTCAGAGTCCCTCCTCTCAGGTATTTAAAGAACAGCCCTAAAACCATGCCAGGTGTGTAACTCACTCCAAAGGTAGGTGAGAGGGGCAGTATCAGAGCCCTGGGGAGTCCCAGCCCTGGGGGACAGATGGTCAGGAATACAGTGCAGTACTAGGGCTGTACAGGATTTGCTAGCACATGCTGCATACTTTTGCTATGGGGAAAGGTCCCTCGAATTGAATCGGGAGCTGAGCTACAGATATTTAAAGAGCCTTGATGCTTAGTTCTGCTGGGTTTTTTGGAGCATTCTACCTGTTCTGTGGACCATCTGACAGAACTGAATAGAGAATCATCACCAGAGAATCATTGCATAGGATGTATAAGGCAGTTGAAGAAAGCTATATAAATGTTGCTATTATCTATAAAACTCATGACAGTTATTAGCTCCCTCCTTTCACTGTCTCAGGGAAAGTACATCAGGATTTGTAATTTACCCCTTTAGTTTGCCTTTAGTCCCCTAATAAGATCCCATCTCTCTTACCAGGTTCATGTCTCAGGAAAACTTTTCCTGTGTCCTGTCCTAGGGCGCCATCTAGTAGCAACAATCAGCAATACAGCTTGCTTACCCCATAGATGGCTGGGGTGTCCATTTCAGGAGAAGGCTTCCAGGCCATAAAGGGGCTTGTTTTTCACCTCCTTCACCCAACCAAAATCATCCATGGAGGAGACTGGTCTGGATGGGGGGTGCTATGCCTTCGCACTGGGCTGCCTCCATCCCACGAAGCCCGGGGCCCCGCTCACTCCTCTAGGGCGGAAGGGCAGCAGCTCCCCTGGGGACAGTTGCTGCTAGGAGCCAGTGTGGCTGATATGTGTCAGCCTGGCTGCAGGCTGCATCCCTTCCCCAACCCACAGCCAGATGAGCACCAGCTTGTCCTCCAGCCCCTCCCACTCAAACCTTGGGCAGCACCAGGCCACTGGGCTGCTGCCAGAGCTCATTAACAATTGACGCTAACACAGAGAAAGCAGCTGGAACAACAAGAACCCCACCTTGCTTTCTGCTGTGCTGCCCATTGGCTCTCCCTGGCTCAGCTACATCACACATTTGGCTACCTCAGCCAGAACCCAACAGCTGGCGAGTGACAGATTTTGGGGGGACACTATTCCCCAGGGGCTGCCCACTTACTGCTCCAACCCTAGTTTGCACTTTGCAGTCAATGCTTCGGCTGCACAGGTGGAGAATGCAGGAGCTATCGGTATTAGCCTTCATGAACACCCTATGTGCCTCAGTTTACCTGCTTGGCATTAGCCTGCCCATCTGTCTGGGGTATGGCCAAAGGAGGCTATTGGGGTAAACAAGCAGGAAATGAAGCAATAGTTGGGGTAAACAGCTTCAAGGAGGTTAAGAGGCTATTATGTGGGAAGATGCTGTTCTCCAGGTGTCAGGCAGAGAGGGTGATGGGGCTGAAATTCTAGAGCTGTAAAAGACTAAGAACAGCTATAAAGCTCCTTCCCTGGTTTGGGGAGGTGGGTCATCATCAGTTGCCTGTGTGGAGGACACTACCAGAGATACACTGATTGAGGGAGCACCTGCAGCAGGCAGGCTATTCCAGCTGGAGATGAAGGTAAGTGGGTTAGAGGACCTTGCCAAAGGCTGCAAGGGAAGATGAAGGTGTAAGTGAGAGGGAAGGTGTGGGTTGGACTGACCTTTGGGTGAATTATTAATATGGAAGTCTGAAGCCCTTGTTTTCAGTCACTTTATTCAGCTGATGCCCCAGGCTTCTGGAGGCAAAGGGTTTACAGGGGCCCAGCCCAGCTGGGCCAGCTACATTAATACGATTGGAAGGCAGGGGGCTGCAGCCCAGAAACCCGTCGAAGGATCAGACCAAGACCATGGGGGTTCCACCCAGGGAGGGGTGAAGGTAGCGAAACCTGTCTCCAGAGGAGTTCACTCTTGAGGGACTGAAAGAGGTCTCATGTACCTGGGCCAGCGCTTCTTACCAGCTTCCCTTCTTTGAGGAGATGCCCACTTCGCAATGAGTGACACAGCAGGAAGATCTCAAGCTCTGCCCAAGCATATGGAGCTCTGAACAATCCACAGCCTCTGACTGATATGTTACAGTGGGGCGCCCCTTTGGGCCTCCTTGCTTCTCCTGGGCACTGGGCTTTTGCAATGCAAATGATTCCAGCCAGATCATGTTGGGAAGGGAGAGGTTGATATTTTGGGCCTTTAAGGAAAAACACCCCTCGTCTATCCAGCCAGCCTAATTGGAATGATAGAGGCTATCTCTAGGGCTCCAGCTCTGGGGCTAGGGGAAGCAGTTCTACCATCCCTCTGCTCCTCAGCACAGCAGGGTAAAAGGAGCAATGAAATGGTGAGACACAGAGGGAGCTCCCACCCCCACCCCAGCTCCATTCCTGCACCCCACACACGGAATGAGCCGGAATGTTTCTTCAAAGCAAACTCAAATGTCTGTGTCCAGCCCACTTTATATCACAGACCCCTGCTCGTTTCCCATCCCAACCCCTCCACAGTTCATGCTGGGGAGCTGGCATAGTGCAGGCCAGTCCATGGAGCTTGTTTGAAGATAAGTGACCTGGTAGAAGGTGTTCATCAGCGTGGCAGTCCTGTCTGAGCGCCAGCTTCCCCTGGCATGGCTCTATAGCATGGGGGAGTCCTTCTTGTCCTTTGGAGCCTCAGGGTGATTGGGAGCGCTGGTGGGAAGGCTGCTGCCCGTGGAGTTGTGGCTAGCCGCAGATACAAGATTCATTAGGTCAAAGGGCAAAGGGAGGACGATGGTGGAAGGTTTCTCGGCAGACAGGCATTGCAGCATGTGCAGGTAACGGAGCTGGACAGCAGCTGGGGAGCTGGCTAAGATCTCGGCTGCCATCTTCAGGGATTCAGAGACAGCCTTCTCCCCCTCGGCAGCAATCACCTGCAGTACAAGGGAACGAACGGCTGTTTCTGCACCATTCCACTGGGTTGGCCCCACTGGGGCTGGAAGGAGCTGTGAGGGCCTGGCTGATGGGAGCTGACATTGTTTCTTATAGTGAGGCTGAGTGAAGATGCTAGGCTGGAGTCGCTGCAAGCTCCCCCCATGGCCAGTGTTCCTGCCTTAGTCTCTGCAGTGCCTCCTGCTGAGCAAAGGAGGGAGCAGAATAGCCCATGCAGCCAGAGTTCCTCTATCATGTCTCTGCTGTGCCCTCTGCTGGGAGAGGTTGGGACTGCAGCAGGGCACTGCAGCACCTACTTCCTCCTGTGTTAAAGCAGGGTTCCCCAGCCTGTGGGTCAAGTACCCCTAGGGCTGGTCAGAGGGGCCTTCCTGAGGATCTCAACTGGGCAGAGCCCTCCTGTGGAGGAGGGCTATAGAAGAAGCAAAGGAGGGAGCAGCCAGTCCAGGGTTTGGGAGACAGGCACTGTGCACCAGCATTTAACCTGCCCTCTCCTGTTAGGATGCCCCTTCAGCTCAGTGCAGGGATAGAGGCAGCCCTCGACTCAGCCAGCAGAGAGCACCAGTGGGAAGAGTTTGATAAAGGGACTGTTCCATGCCACAGAAATGGCTGGGCTCCAGAGAGGGACATTGTGGGGAGGGATTGCCCAGTGGTTTGAGCATTGGCCTGCTAAACCCAAGGTTGTGAGCTCAATCCTTGAGGGGGCCATTTGGGGATTTAGTTGGCCCTGCTTTGAGCAGGGGTTGGACTAGATGATCTCCTGAGGTCCCTTCTAACCCTGATATTCTATGACAGGCATTGCAACACAGAGTGTGGAGGGGCAGTGCTGCTGGGGGAGAGAGAGCCCCTTAGGGTAGGGAAGGGTGTCCCTCCCATTGCAGGGTGCAGCAGGGCAGTGCTGTGAGCAGGAAGGCATATAGGATGAGGAGCCAGTAGAGGTAGGGACAGGTGGGCCCTTGGGGGAATCTCCTCTCCTGGTGGTGTATAGGGTCTCTGTCCAAATGGCTGGGAATTGATCCACATGGGAATATGGGGCATTCGCTGGTGTCCTACCCGCACTTTGGCCTGTCTCTGGGCCTCTGCTTCCACTGCCAGGGACTGCTGCAGTTCAGTGGGCAGCCGCACGTGGTTGCTGCAGGAGGAAGAGACTGGAGTTACACAGACCCTGGAACTCCACACCCATGGGTAGTGCCAGGCTGCTAGCCTGTCTGACACTGTGCCCCAGGGTCTCCTTCCCGGGCTAAGGCAGGTTACAAAAGCCCCTGGAGTTTGGATTTTCAGCCTTCCAATCTCATCTCCCATCCAGCTGGTCCCAACCCACCTAGCACTGGAATCAATGGGGGCCTTCCCAGGGACACTCTGATTCTTGGACTAGGGTCTGTTATTGGCCAAGCTGTGCTTTTCTCCTTTGGAACCGGGCCGGGAAATCTGAATTGCAGTAACAGCGCCAGATCCCCAGCTGGTGTAAATGGGTGTAGCTTTGACGACATCCATGGCACTAGACTGAGTTATCCCGCTGAGGAGCTGCCCCAGCTGAAAAACACAAGAGCTTTTCATGCCATTTAAACATTTGCAGCCCAGTGAGTGGAGGTGCTGAGTATGTGGGCAAAGGAGAAGGGCTGGGTGGGGGCTCAGGGTGCTGAAGAGGTGACACCTGGATAGAGCTTCAGGGGCAAAGGTGGAAAAGGAGCAGACATTAGCAAGCAGTGTTTGCAAAGGGTCACGAGGAGGTTTCTTTACCCTGCTGGGTCTCCACTTCATACGTTTCCTACCTACATTTCTGTTCTCTCCACCTTGATTCCCCAGCGACATGTGACTGCATCCAAGGTGACCTGTAGAGATGGGAATATACTGACCATAGGCAGTGTGTGTGGCATTGTGCCAAGGCACTTACAAACAAGTCAAACATATGGTTCACTGCATGAGCGCTCATGTTGGAGGGATGTGTCTGTTATGGATACTTGTGCATGCTACAGAAAAACACTTCTGGTTAAAAGGCTCAAGCGTCCCTAAAGGTTGGACACCAAGAGAAATCCCTGTAGAGGGCAGGGCAAGGAGGTAGGCTGCCATGTGCGTCTTCATTGCTCTTGGCTTCTGGGTCTCACACTGTGCTCAGGAAGATTTGCTCCCAGAGAAGTCAGCTGACTCAGAAGTACCATTGCTGCCTCAAAAAATCCAGTTCTGGTATAACTCCACTGAAATCAGCAGGGTGGGGCCCACTTACACCAGGCCTGAACTTGGCCCTGGATGTGTCATTTGAATGTAGATGGCTGATCATTTCCCAGCTTGGATTGCTTCCCCCAAACCCCTCTCAGCAGCTGGATTTGTGTCAGCTTTGCTGCAGCTGGCGGAGAAACCCACCGATTCCCTGCTTTGTCTGTGGCCGCGGCCCATCAGGACTGCGTTTTGCCAAAGCACTTTGCCCTCGGACAGCCTCTTGAATCCAAGGGACTCAAAGTATAATCATCACACTGTTGCCTTCCATTGGGTGAAGCAAGTCACCTGACGCTATGACTGATCCCTGCAACTGATCACTGTGGGCTTCTTATAGGCCTTTCCCTGAGGCCCTTATACACTTTCAATGTGGGTTGAAAGATCGATCTACAGCACTGCTCCAGAGCTTTGGCCCCACAGCTGCCCACCTCCATGTGGAGATACCTTCATTTCCTGGCCAATGCTCTTCCTTTCCAGGAGGATTTCACTGAAGGATCGATGGGCCAGCAAGCGCTTCATGGTTGTCTGCACCAGCAGCTGGACAGCGCTGGAGAGGTTGGCCACGCTGGTTAGGAGGAGAGAGGCATTTTCCATCCGGTAGTAGCAGACAGCATCTATTTCCATAGTAACCATGTCTTTGGTCACCACCTAGACAGAGAATTTGGGGGTGATGGAGCTGGTTCTGATAACTCTAGGGTGGGATGGAGGAGCTGGGAACACTGCAGGAGAGGGGAAAATGGCCTTGTGGGTAAGGCATTGGGCTGGGACTCAGAAGATCTCAGGGATTCAGGTGCTAGCTCTGCCCCAGACCAACTGTGTGACCCTGGGCAAGTCACTTTGCCTCTCTTTTTCTCTCCCACTGTTGGCCTGTCTTGTCTATTTCACATGTAAGTGGTTTGGGCAGGGACTGTCTCTTACTATGTGTGTGCAGTGCCGAGCACAATGTGATTATCACTGACTGTTATGGCAGTGTCCACTGCATGCTAAAAGTCATGCAGGACGGTCCCTGCTCCAAGCTGCTCCCACACTAAGAATCTTGGGTGGGGGCTCTAGATGCTGCTATTAACTAGTAATGCAGACGGATATAAGGCATGCAGGGAGAGGGAGCCAAGGAAAGAAATGGGGGGGAAAAAAAGGATTTGGGCATAGGGAGGGCCGCTCCGCACTGGTCTGTGCCTGCCTAGACCCTGGAAATGACAGACTCTGATCCCAGCAAGCTGTCCTTCCAAGGCTGGTACAGATGTGGGGGTCCTTCAGATGAGAGCTTCAGAACCATGCTCCAGCCTCCTCTGTGCGGGACTCCCTGGTACTTTTTGTAAGAATCTGGCCCAGTGTCTTTGGCCAAAAACTCTTCCTCCTCCTCGTCATGCAGTGTTGTGTCGTGCTGTACTGGTCAGTGGTGCATTGGGTTATGTTGTGTTGTGCAGCAGTGTGTTGTGTTATGCTGGGCATTAGTGTGGTGTTGCCCACTTTATGCGTTCAAAAATCGTGAACTTGGATTAAAAATGGTGAGATTTTAAAGTACAAGCACCCCACCTGTATGATTTGTGCCTTCTAGTTTCTGCCTCTTTAGGGTGCATTTTGGTCACATTTGTGAGCCTTTCTGCACAGCTATTGAAGCCTAAATACTTAGCATTGATGGGGGGAGGGGGAATGAGATTCTTCCCCATTCACCTGACTCCAGGACCTGGGGCTTATAAAAAACACCAAATATCATAAGATAGTCAATAAGATCATGAGCACTAAGCAGTGTGCTATGTGCCAGTCGGCTAGTGTCCTTTGCCCAGAGCTGGCTGCATCACAGCTGTGCTGGCTGTGTACAGCTTGTAAAGCCCTTTGGGATCCCTCCGAATCCAGAGTGCTATCTAAGCGTGAGATACTTTTATTGCTTCAGGGCAGAATGATCAACTTCAGGCTTAAGCCTGCCTCTTGGGTGGGTGTAATATTTTATGCCACCTTCCCACTAGGGAGCAAATAGCCTTTCCTATGGCTGGTTAGCTCTAACGCTAGAGATGCAAAGGAATAAATGGGAGGGAGTTGGCTTACCTCATGGAAGGGGATCTCTAGGGTTTTCAGGCGACGGTCTACCTTGTGGTATGTATCCAGACAGGGAAGGAAGAAGAAAAGGCCTAGGGAAGGAAAAGACAGAGCAGTGGCATGTGACTGGATGCCATGGAAGAAAGTCCCACTCCCTGACCCAATAGGAGCAAACTTGGGGCTACGTAGGACAAGACAAAGACCAAGAGAAGGGCCCAGAGCTGCAGCGTCTCCAGCACTGAACACCTGCCCAGATGTCCTGCTGCAGAAATGGGGAGGGGAAGGAAAATAAACTCTTCCCAAAAGATGTGGCAGAGACATCAGACCCTGGCCCCTGACCCCTGGCCACCCAGTGCTAAGGTTTTAGTCACTCGCTGTCCCCCTTCACATGTCCCCACTCAACATGCTGGGTTCTCACTTCACAAGTGAGCCCATGTCTTAGCACCAAGATGGGTCTGAGCTGTAACGTTTGGAGCAGGATCCAGATCAGAACAAGCTGTGGGCTGTTTGGATGGGGGTTCTGGCTCAGGCCCATGGCTGCTTAGAGTCCTCACAGCAGGGGCTTTGAGGAGGGGCATGCCAGGCCTTTGGGGTCTTAATGCAAGGGCCCCCTAGGCAGCTAACATGTGGGGAGTGTGGATGGAGCAAGCTGAGCATGGCACATACACGCGAAGGGCCCCGTGAGAGGAGACTGGTAGGGAGACGACCACAACCTGCAGTTGGGGATGGGAAAGGGGCTGCACTTCCGCTTCCTCATGGTTGGGAGGGGGAAGGGAACCAGGGGGCATGAAGCCTGACCCCACCACTTCAGCAGTGGTTGGAGGCCTACAAGTGTCGGGAGCCCCGCAGGAGCTGTCATTGCCAGGAGAGGAGCCAAAACAAGGCTCCCGAGAAATGCCTTCTCCTTTCTTGGCTCGGCTACACAGAGCAGGAGAGGGCTGAGGGAGCCGCAGGCACTGGGCACAGGATTTCCAGATGCTCCTCACCCCACTCATCTCCTGTGGCTGCAGCAGTCCAAGGAGCAGCCAGCCCTGTGAGGAGCCAGTCGCCTGCCCAGCAGAGGGCAGTGCCCGCATTGCCAGCCATTAGCAGACCTGGTCAGAGAGGGAGAGTGCCAGAGCCTGCAGAGGTGGGGTGTTAGGAGGACAAGGCCATTGGACGGGGACAGAGGAGAAGGGCGGATCCACCCCATCGCAGACTCAGGATAAGCAGAGGCTGGCCTGGGTCAGGATGTACATTTGTGGTGGGTGGGGTGAGAGGGGCACAGGGATGGGGACACTGGGTGTGGGATCCCCTGGGAACAGTGGGGATGGGGTGGCCAGCCCAGCACTTCTGGTAGCCTTGCGCGAGTGTGGCGAGAGAAAGGGGTGAAGGAGTGAACAAATTGCTTACCGGGCCCTCGGGGCCTTCCAGGAAGGAGGCGCCCAAGTCGGAACACGATGGCTCTCTCGTACTCCCGCACGATCTGCAGTGGGAGACAGAGAGGCTGGAATTGGAGGGGGTGGGGCTCTGGGGGAAGGGCTGCAGCATTGGAAGAGAAGCTGGCGAAATCATTGTTTTGGGAAACTGTGCAGAGCCAGCCAGCCAGAGCTGTCGGCTGGGGTAGCTCCATTCACGCTAGAGCTGCTATCTCCATTTACACTAGCTGAGAATCTGGCTCAGAGACTATATGGCAATTGCAACTGTGGCCTGCTCCCGGCCCCTGGAACTGAGAGCAGGGAAAATGATCCCCCTCAGGGCCTAGGCAGCTTAGAGGAGGAAGCCACTTGAATCAAATGCAGAGGGGGCAAGAGCCAGATCTGGGGTGGGGCGAGTACATTGGGATGAAGAATTCTGGGAGGGATGCAGGGGTGGGGAATGACTGGGACTGTGCATTGGGGTCAGGGGAGACTGTGATTGGCTGTGCAAGGAGACCACGACAGGGAGCTGGGGATGGGACTGAGAGCCACTGATGGGGAGACTGAAATCAGATGGGGAGCTGGGGGAGACTGGGAGTGGGAAGCAGTGTAGTGGGGGAGGGGAGACAGATCTCAGAGGAGCCAGGGTGCAAGGAGACAACGGACTGGCTGAGCAGAGAACCTGGGGCAAGGAGTCAGATTTGGGGAGGGACACTGAGATTAGGCTGGGGTGGGAAACTGGGACTGGGAGCCAGTGGGGATGGGGACTGTGGACATAGGAGGCTGAGCGAGAGACCGATGGGTTGAGGAGCTGGGAGCAGGGAACTGGGATGGCTCGGCAAAGGAGATGGGGACTGGGATGAAAAGTCTGAGGAGTGGAGATGAGGACTGGCTAGGTGAGGTGGATAGGACTAGGCCAAGGAGCCCAGGGTAAGGATGGGACAGGACCAGGTTGGAGGGGAATGGGCAGAAGAGTCTGCACACTAGACCACACTCCCCTCCACAGTCTGGAATGAAACCCCAAGTCCTTGAGACCATAGGTGCTGATGGTGTGGCAGCACCCGCTGGCTTGAACCCCTGGCTTGAAGTAGTACTAACAACCAAATACATGGTAATACCATTCCTTTGCTGTCAGCAAATATCTGGGAAACCACCTGGCTGTGTCTCATCCCCTTCTAGTGCTGGGCCATATAGAGGATAACAACCTACTACTGCCATTAGTTACTCCCTTAACTTAAGTGGCAGAGGGCTGAGTGGTGTATGTAAAGATTCTGACCCCGCTGAGGACTTACATGGGTGTCAGTATGATGCCACATGATGAAATTTCTGTGTTTTCAGTTTGCTTTTTTAAAACTCTAGGAAATTACAAAGCTATGTTAAAATACCACAGTAAGGTTGCAAAGTCAAGCGCACCATGCATAGCCTCACCTTCATGCAGAACCAGACAGAAATGGGGAAGGTCAATATGATGAAGAGAAGGGACAAGATGGTAAGAAGCCATTCACAGATACCTCGACCAGGAGATGTCATCCCTAAAGAAAAATAAAGAAAGAATGCATTAGCGGGTGCCTATTTCCATATTACTGACCAATTGACACCTTCTTGCATGGTCAGAAATCCAGCTTCCACCAGGTGATCAAAACCTGCTCAGAGATAGGCAGGTGTAATCACCTGGGCTGGAATTTGACCAAGACACCGGTGTCAGCATTCAGGGCCTGGCTTAAAAGGGTAAAAACATGGTTGTGTGTGAGCATTTTGGGGCAGAGGGCTGCATCACCATATATATTCTAACAGCACCATGGGAAACAAGTGCTGACCAGGCACTACTGCTGGTACTGTACCTTAAATATTCATTAGAAATACTCTGAAAGTCCTAGCAAGGAAGGGGCATTCAGTGTGTCCCATTTCCCAGGTGCAGCCTGTGCCCGCATCTCTCCTGTCTGGGTAGTGTAGCTCCTCTGGTGGGCTGGGTATAAAGCTTTTATCGCTGTGTGTTTGGGACGATTCCATTGCCCATGAGCATCAGAGCCCCAGGGCAGACTCCCAGCTGGACACATGAACCAGACAAAGCCAGCGCTCATTCCAGGAGGGCACCAGAATCAGGTGAAAGCTATACTCCTCTCAGCTGTTTTAAGCAGAGCCCATTATTCATCTGGGACTGGTACAGGGGGATCTCAGGCTGCGCCTGTGTGTCCCTTTGAAATGCCAGCTGCAATCTCAACCCTATCGAGTGTAGCACTGTGCATGGGTGTGTTTGCTAATCCACACCAATAGGCTGCAGCCCAAACCC
This sequence comes from Trachemys scripta elegans, assembly GCF_013100865.1. Classification (NCBI taxonomy): domain Eukaryota; kingdom Metazoa; phylum Chordata; order Testudines; family Emydidae; genus Trachemys; species Trachemys scripta. The sequence continues at coordinate 52,110,045 of NC_048305.1, forward strand.
CAGGCTTGTGGTTTTGGCAGGCCAAGGCATGCCACTTTTCCATGGGTGCCCTTAGGAACAAAGGCCCAGATCCTCCAAGGTTTTAATGGGAGTTAGGTGCCAAAATACCTCTGAGGATCTGGGCCGAAGTCTTTGTGCCATGGCATGAGGCCACAGTGTGAAATGCAAGCTGCAAAGAACACATGCTCTGGGGGGAAGGGGGGGAAGAAGGGGAGTGTTGCTGGAACATGGGAAGAAGGGTGAGACCAGCGGCTTCCCCATGGTTGGTCTAAGAGTCCTGAGCTCAAGGAGCCCATTGAAGACCTTTGGCAGGGCTGGCAGCTGGCTCTGGGTCTGCACGTTTACTGACCTGATGGTAGTGTCTGATTCACTCCTGACAAGGCTGTTCCCTGGGCAGTGAATCACTAGGGGACACCCAGTGCAAGGGGAAATTGCAACAGCTCTTTCTTTTGTGCCAGCTTTATGGGCCTGGGGATCCACAGCACAAGCAGGAGCAACGGCTGCTGCCCCACTGCACTGTGCTGCAACCCTGACCCACTGGAACCACTCAGAGGTTATCACCTACCCCCCTTCGTTAGCAGTATTGCTTGAGGCCTGGCCCCACGGTGCTAGGGATACGCACAGTAAGAGACAGTCCCTGCCCCAAACAATAGACAAAGGAAGTGCTGTTATCCCCATTTTACAGAGGGGGAACTGAGGCACAGAGAGACTAAAGTGACTTTCCCCATGGGGAATTTGTGGCAGAACTGGGAACTGAACCCAGCTCTCCCAATGCCCAGGCCAATCCCTTAGCTCAGAGACAATTCTGCTGCTTGGAAGTTATTAAGTCTTTGGCCTTTATGTGGATGGTGCCACTAGAGCTAAAGCCCCTGGTGAATTCTGTGATGTGGGCATCTCTCCTGTGGGACATAATGTTACCCAAGGGTCATCAAACAGATATTAGAGGGAAACAACTCTTATTCCCCAGCAACCCCAGGTGGATGGGCAGTGACTTCCAGATGAAAGGCTACCTGGGCTTGTACTAATTCTCTGATCCTTGCCATCCTTCAGTGTTAATGCTGTGACTTAGAGCAACAAGTGAGCCTTTCCCAGAAATTCTGGCTCTTAACTTTGTCTGAGCTGTAGGACTGGATTAATTGCTATTTATGGAGGAAGATACAAAAGTGAGACCTGGCTTTTGTCTATATTGATTGGTGTGTGTGTGTGTGTGTGAGAGAGAGACAGACAGACAGACAGCGTAAAGGCTTACAATAAAAGAATGGTTGTCTGAGCTCAGCTGTTTATTTACTAATGGACAGTACAGGAAGGAGGAAGATCAGAAAGCAGAGATCATTTTAAACAGACATCTTATGTGTCCTGTGTGAGGATAACTCTGTTTTCTCTGTAACCTACCAGCTCCTGCATTTATAGCCCCTTCCATTCAGGAATGAGGTAAGCCTCACATACTCCCTGTGACATAGATTATTTCCCCTACTTAACAGATAGGAAAGCTCACTCTCCCAGGCTTACTCATACACACCCACCCTGTGGCCCAGCTGGGACCAGAACCCCACTCTTCTGCTATCAGGCAGGTGCTCTGTCCACTAGGCTACATTGGCTCCCCTGGTTTTGTCTTTAAAATATTCCCCCTTTGAACCTTCCTCTCTGACCTGCTGTCAGTAGGCAGGTATGAAGGAGATCAAGAGCCCCCTTCTCCTACTGAGCTGATGCTAACTCCACCCTCTCCCCAAAGTGGGCATGCTCCAGCTTCCACTGGCTGCCCTTAAAAGCTGGTCTTTCAGCGCTACTGCCCCCTTTAGAGGACCCTTGGCTCTAGTGGGCAGATGGCTTCCTGCTGGGTGCAGGCATGGCCATGAAAGTGGAATGCTTACTCTTTCCAAAGATGAGTTAACATCCCTGCTTCCATTGACCACTACAGTCTCTTCTGCCTTGAGGGGCTCTCTGCAGAAAGGCCAGGCTTAGAGAGGAGCTTGAACCTAAGCCCCAGATGCCATTACACCAAGCTTTAAGGGTTCAGAGTCTGTATCTGAGTTTTGCAGCTGGATCTTCTCCCTGCAACAAGCTGAACTAAACCTGTGGCTGGCAACACTCCCAAACTGTGTGTGTCCTCAGAATCTCCGGAAATGCTCTGATTGTGTGGTTTGGTTTCTTGGTTGTAGCAATGAGAAGCTCCCTGTAATCAAGACAGAACTCTTTGGAGGAAGGAGGCAGCTGTATAGAATTAATCATCAGAGAGAGAGAAACCAAGCTGGGGCAGCAGAGCAGCTGGACTGGGGAGGGTTTTTGCTGCTTCTTGAAGTTCCCTCCCATCCCTGTGATGCCAGGACTGAACAGATCAGGTCTATGGATAAAGCATGTGCCTATTGGAAGTACAGTGCCAATGTACAAAGGCTGAGAGGCAAAAAGCTCTGTTGATCATCTCACACTTCCCCTCCTTCCCCCCCTGTGCCAAATCCCTGCCCCTGGAACTGGCCACCTCAATCTGTTTTCTGTGGCAATAGGTTGGTTCAGGTGTGTTCTGGGCAGAGCAAGGCTTAAGAGCCACCTAGGATAACTCTAGCTAGAAACTTCTTCCATCTAAGGGTGGTAAATAATCCCCTGTGCTTCTCAGATCTAAGGGGTAATATAGCCAGCGAGGCCATGGCCTAATGAAACTCATGAGCAGCGCTCTGAGGCCTAGAGGGATGCAGAGTGGATGCTGCTTGCTGCTAAATTCATTGCTTTATTAGAAACGGAACAGGTCCTGATGTCTCTGAGCAGCCTGGCTGGCCCCAGGTCTGGTGCTGAGCCCTTCTGAAAATCTAGCCTTTGTGTGATCACACTTATTGCACCTGCTTTGCTCTCCCTTTGCACTGGTGTAAACGACGATACAGGGATCAGACCAGAATCGAACCCCAGTGCCCCGTGAGCTAGTAGCCTCTGTGCCTAGTGCTCTCCTGCCCTTTCCAAATCCTACCTTCCTCTTGCTGCTCGCTTTCCAGCAGTGCCATCACCTCTGTTTCCTCGTCGAAAGACACAACATCATCCACGTCCACCACCGTGGAGCTCGGCACTCTGCTGTCTGTCTCTGTGGGGCTCTTCCCCTCTTTGGCTTTCCCCCTCTTGAGCCCCTCTCTGTCCTTGCTGGCTCCTCTTCTGCTCTCCACCTTCTCTCTCCTGCCCTGTGAGTCTGCGGGCTCTCTGGTCCTCCTGTGGGACTCCCTGGAGGAGCTGCGAGACCGCTTTTCCATCCTCAGCGGGGCTGTGAGCGGAGGAGCATGCAGCTCCTGGGAAGCAGCTTGCTGCAGCGGCAGGATGACCGATCTTGGGAATTTATTGGGGAGTGGAGGAGGTGGCAGGCGGGGGAGGCGCAGGAGGTTTTGAGCACGCTCTGGGCTTGTTAGACTTGTTGGACAGTGAGCCAAGCAAGCTGTTTCCCAGACACTGTCCTATCCCCCACCTACGCGGCACTGGCGGAGTTTCAGGAAGGCTCAGCCTTCACCACTCAGATGCCAAGATGGTGAAATCTATGATGAGGGTCTGTGTGCTCTTGCATGACTTTGGCATAAAATGCGTTGACACTCACACAAAGGGGCCTTTTTTGTGCTTCTCTAAAGTAACTCCTCTTCCCCCTCCCCCCCCCAGTGCAGCCATCTGGCTCGTGAGGCTTCTGACTCTCCTGACCTCACTAGCACCATGACTTGGGTGGAGAATCTCAAACCTTTGCTGTTGAAAGCAACTGCCCAAGTCAAATCCTGAATATTCTCCATGTTTAGAAACTATCTCCATTGGGGCTTGGGATAGGGGATTGCTCCCCACTGGCTCTGCTCTCTAGAAACTGGTGGTTGGGTTCCCAATGCAGCAGGGGCACATTGACATACAGTTGTTCTCATCTGAATGTAACAACTACGTTGCTTTTCAAATTCAAGTGAGGCAGTTTGACGCCAATCCAGCAACGTGCTCCCTTGAGCTGAGCTCGGTTGAATTTAGTGCGGCTCCATTAGGGCTCAGGGCATGGGACTCATTGCAGGATTAACAATAATAATACCCTTTTCTAGAGATTTTCATCAGTAGATCTCCAAATGCTTTACGTAGGAGGTCAGAGTCATCGTCCCCATTTTACAGCTGGGGACACTGAGGTATGGAGCCTTTAAGACTCTTGTTTAAATGACAGAACTGTAACTTTGTGCCTGAAATAGTTCCTCAGAGTCTCAAGATGTGAAGTGTCATGGGGGGTACGATAATCTGCGTACGTAACTCACATACTCAGCAGCGGTGTGAAGGACGCCCTTTCACTTGCATGCTAGATCAGAGGTCCGGTTGGGTTGTCAGTACATGCCTGTTAGCAGGGAGAGGGTTAATTCTCACAGGGTAAACTGCATAAAGCTTTTCACTCAGGCCTCTGGGAGAGGAAAATTCTGTTTTGTGGCGGTTTAAATTTGGGGCTCACGGAAATTGGTTTCAATTGATTGAGGTTTTCCCTCTTCCTGAGTTAACAAAGTTTATTTTTTTTAAATTAGGCATCCACTTAGCAGAGCAATGACAAGCCCAGGGTTATGTTCGTTCACCTCCGGCCTCCGAAACTAGAATGAAACAGAAATGCCCTGAGCGCCTGTCTTCTGTTTTGGTTTCTTTCTCTGTTTCTCTTCTCCCCCCCCGCCCCAGCTTCCCTTGGTTCTCATTGGTATCTGCTATTAGACTATAACTGTTCCTTTCTGCAGTTCCCGTTGATATCCCTCACTTCCTGTCCCAGACCATTGCCAAATGTTGCTGTGCGCTGATACCTAGTAGCAGTATTCTGCCCACGGAAGGGGCTGCATTTTGTTGGTGGGCAAAGTAACTAACAATACAGCAGCCTTCATTTCTATATGGTGCCAGAAGTCTGGCTGGCCCTTTGTAGATCTGTATGAAGCACAGGAAACTTATGTATGCACATTTAAATTGTTGTAAATAACAGTATTTAGTGTGGGATGTTGAAGTTAATGGCTATACTAAAGAAAATAAGTATCTTCTTATAGAGAACATTGGAATGAATTCTTGTGCTGCTGAAAATTCAACCCTGCTTGACCCTTGATGTTAAAGAAATAAAAAATGAGCAGCTGAAATGTTCAAGCCTCTTTCCATTAAAATGAAACTAAGTGACTTTATATTTGCAGGAGTAATCCCCTTCCCCAGAGAAATCTTCCCCAACCAAGTAACTTGGTACGCCCAGCTTCTAGACTAGCAGCTATGACCATAGTCTGACTTCTGCTCGTGACACCTTGGTACGTTCAGCCTCGTCCGGCCCAGACACTGTTGCCCTAGTGTTGGGGATGCAAGCACTGGAGATCTCCCATCAGCTGCATTGCCAGACAAGGGAAGCCAGTGCAAGGAGGATGTTAGAGTCTACTAGGGTGACCATACATCCTGTTTTGGCCAGGATAGTCCCTTTTTTTAAGTCCTGTCCTGTCTCAAATTTTTGGGCAAAACTGGGCATTTGTCCCGTGTGCTCTTGCTGACTGATCATCAGTCGGCAAGAGGAAATGGGACAAATGCCCAGTTTTGCCCAAAAAGTGGGGGGTGACCACTAGGAGGCATGGAGGAACATGCAGGGGGTGGGGATGAGCAGTGATGACAGCCCCATGTGGGAGGGTGGGCTCAGGGCGGTCAGCAGGTGTGGTTTGGGCTGGCGGTGGCGGCGGCGGGGGGGGGGGGGGGGGCGCGGGCCAGCGCTGTGCGGGGGGGGGGGGGGGGGGGGGAAGGGAGGCCTCAGGCCGGCCCCGGGCAGTGTCCCATTTTCCATTTGGGAAAATATGGGTACTCTAACTTTTACTTACTTTCCATTCCCTTTGAGGAGTGAGATTTGTCTGTTAGGGCCGTGCTGTGTACCAGCTCACGCTATATGCTTTCTTCCATGTGGGGGAGCTGCTGGCCAACAAAGCAGAGGTTAGTGCTTGCTCTGGCTGACTCTGGCATCCAAGGATTTCAAGCTATCCTAAGCACCTAATCCTTAGGTGGATTGAGAGAGAGCTTCTTAGGGCCTATCTGTACTACAGACACAATTGTGGTAATAGGGACCCAGCTACAACAGTGGTCTCATAGCCAGCTCTGTTTGGAGCATAGCTGGCACTTAACCATGTTCAGACCTTGCTACAGCATTGGCTCTGCAGGGCTTGAGCCCGGTCTGGAAATGGTTGAGGTTCCCATTGCGTTCAAAGTGGAACTGAGTTGAGCGGTGCTGTGCAGCTGACACTTCAGCCAGGGCCTCCCTCAGGCAATTTCTCTCTCAGCCCCCTTCATCTGCTCCTCTCCCACCACTCAGTGACAGGCACTCACCAGCTGCTCCCGCCTTCCAGCTGGAGCCTCCCCGCCCCCCACCTTGGGGAGGCTGTCGCATCTGGTTGCTGGTTTCTGCAGCAGCAGTGGCAGAAGATGAATTGCCCTAAGGAGGCTGGTAACCAGGAAGTTGGTTCTTTGGGTGGGAAAATGTAAACTTAACAGTTAGGGTAATTAACCATTGGAACAGTTGACCACAGGCAGTGGTGGATTCTCCATCACTGACAATTTTTAAATCCCTATTGGCTATGTTTCATTAAGATTTGTAGTAAGAATTATTTTCTGGTCTTTTATCCAGGATTTCAGACTAGATGATCGCAATTGTCCCTTGGCCTTGGAATCTATGGAAGTGGCTGTGGGTCCTCTTTTGCTGGGGTAGGTGGGGGTCATTGGAGGGAGTGTGGGTGCCCTGTAGCCTGTGGGGAGGGGTGGGTCAGGTGGAGGTGATGTACCCTGACTTGTAGTATGGGGGACCTGAGGATCCAAACCGTCTTGGCTGTCTGGGTTTCAGGTGGCGAGGGAGGATGCCGTGTTTGCACTAAATAGAGCAACAGTGTAGATCTGCCCCTGGCTGCTGTTGTGGGAGCACTGATGCTGGCAGGTGATAGAGCAATGCAACATGTAGCCTACTCAAACTGTACAGAGATGCTGATGGGGACAGAGAAGGATTCCCCTTAGAGCAGAGGTGGGCAAACTACGGCCCAGGGGGCCGCATCTGGTCCTTTAGACATTTTAATATGGCCTCGAGCTCCAGCCGGGGAGCGTGGATAGGGGCTTGCCCTGATCCAGATGGGGAGTGGGGTCAGGGGCTTGCCCCACGCATACTGGGGCTCTGCTTGGCTCCTGGAAGCAGCAGCATGTCCCCCCTCTGCCTCCTACATGTAGGGGCAGGCAAGGGGCTCTGCACACCACCCCCACAGCTCCCATTAGCTGGCAACCATGGCCAATGGGAGCTGTTGGGGCGGCGCCTGCAGATGGGCAGCACGCCGAGCCACCTTGACACGCCTCTGCATAGACCTGGAGGGAGGACATGCCGCTGCTTCTGGGAGTTGCTTGAGGTAAGCGCTGCCCGGAGCCTGCACCCTGACCCCCTCCTGCGCCCCTGCCCCAGCCCTGATCCCCCTCCCGAACCCATCGGTCCCAGCCCGGAGCACCCTCTTGCACCCCCACCCCCTCATCCCCAGCCCCACCCCAGAGCCTGCACCCCCAGTCGAAGCCCTCACTGCCTCCTGCACCCAACCCCCAATTTCATGAGCATTCATGACCCACCATACAATTTCCATATCCAGATGTGGCCCTTGGGCCAAAAAGTTTGCCCACTCCTGCCTTAGAGCAACTATAGCCGCAATGGCAGACAGGCAGCTCCCAACCCCAAGAGAAACAGAGGCTTAGACATTTTGAACAAAGCTCATGAGAGCCACACTGAGCCTCAGAGAGATTTGGGGAATAACACCATTGTAACTGAGTTGGCTAATGTGGTTAGGCCCAATTTATGCTATAAGAAATCAGTTCAGCAGCAAGACAATGCTAGTTCTCAGCACACAGAAGCAGCAACCTCCCTTCTGATGAGTTGGTGCTGACTTAGTGCTGATATCCAGAGTTTATCTAGAAGCACAGCTATGCTGTTGTCCAGCAGCTTTGTGCGTTGTTGGAGGAGGAGAAAGAGGAAGGGAGTAGAGTTAGCGTGGCAACAGTCTTTGTTTTCTTTTGGATTCCTGTTTTATTGGAAATCTTTGCAGCCTGCTAAGTCAGGATATTACAGGCATGCCTGAACTCTGAACTTTCTACTCCTTGATCTAGTTTGTAGTGTTAGGATCTTGAAACATATTCTTTACTGGCAGATTACTGGTCGCAGGGAAATGTTGAATAAATGGGGCTACTGTCAAGCAAATGGAGTTGGGTAGGTACTTGGGAGAAAACAGTGATACATAATTAATGGTGTCCTTAATCATCCCCAAATGCTTTATAAACTATATACATACAAAAATTGCCTGTTTAACCAGGTATATCAACATTATGGAACAGTGTGGAATGGGAAGAGAACAGAGAAGGATCCCGTTGGATATGGGACTGCAAGTGGAATTTCAGGTCAGCAGCAAGTAATTCTGAAAGTTGGTCAGACTGCTTCGGCTATGGCCCTTTCTTGCCAAAAGTACGATGCAATCTTTAATAACTATAAGAGCCTGGACCTTTGATTTCTTGTCTGCTGTTCTGGATGCTATTTCCCAAGGGTTCTTTGTAAGAGCAGTTTGCAGCTGAGCAACTCTCAGTTGATCTCAGGAATTTGGATTTGAGAATACTGCAGCATGTTTACTCCTGCCCTGTGGAAAATCTGCGTAGAATGAAGACAGGAATTGTTTACTCAAATGCAGGCATTTCCCCCGTTTTCTCCAAACCCCTTAATCTGTAGCCTGAGTCTCTGGGAATTGTACCGAAACATACAACTTTTTGGAAATAAACAAAATAACTGAACAGGCATCACAGATGGACTCAGGAAGAGAAATAGAACATTGGCCTGAACACAGGACTGGGAGTCAAGAATTCTAATCCAGATTAACAGTGATTCCCCTTTTACCCTTGGATTTCGCCTCTGTAAAGTAGGGATTATAAACAGAGTTCTGCAAAAATATTCCAAAAACTATCAAAATATGTAAAATGTATCCATTTTAATTTTGTTGCAATAAATTAAAATTGGTCCCTTTCTTTTCTCAGTTTGTGTGTATGTAAAAGTGGAATAATACCTATTTCACACAGAGGTGCTAATTAATATTTAAGTGCTTCGAAGGGGTAAAGTGCCAACTATTATTCTATTGTGTTGGCTCTAAAGGACAGGGTCACTTTGTTATAAGATGACTGATTAATAAAGAGATGGAGAAAATTGGCTTGATTGCATGAGATCTCAAGGACATAAATCAATACTCTTCTACCCAGAAAAAATCATAGAATCATAGAACTAGAAGGGATCTTGAGAGGTCATCTAGTCCAGTCCCCTGCACACATGGCAGGACTAAGTATTATCTAGACCATCCCTGACAGGCGTTTGGCCAACCTGCTCTTAAAAATCCCCAACGATGGAGATTCCACCACTTCATTAGGCAATGTATTCCAGTGCTTAACCACTCTGACAGTTAGGAAGTTTTTCCTAATGTCCAACCTAACCCGCCCTGGCTGCAATTTAAGACCACTGCTTCTTGTTCTATCCTCAGATGTTAAGAAGAACAATTTTTCTCCCTCATCCTTGTAACAACCTTTTATGTACTTGAAAACGGTTATGTCCCCTCTCAGTCATCTCTTCTTCAGACTAAATAAACCCAATTTTTTCAATCTTCCCTCATAGGTCATGTTTTCTAAGATCTTTAAACATTTTTGTTGCTCTTCTCTGGACTTTCTCCAATTTCTCCACATCTTTCCTGAAATGTGGCACACAGAACTAGATGCAGTACTCCAACTGAGGCCTAATCAGTGGTAGTAGAGCAGAAGAATTACTTCTCCTGTCTTGCTTACAATACTCCTGCTACTACATCCCAGAATTATGTTTGCTTTTTTTTTTTTTTTTTTTTTTTGCAACAGCGTTACACTGTTGACTCATATTTAGCTTGTGATCCACTATGACCCCCAGATCCCTTTCCGCAGCACTTCTTCCTAGGCAGTCATCTCCCATTTTGATGTGTGCAACTGATTGTCCCTTCCTAAGTGGAGTACTCTGCATTTGTCCTCATTTAATTTCATTCTATTTACTTCAGATCATTTCTCCAGTTTGTCCAGATCATTTTGAATTTTAATCTTATCCTCCAAAGCACTTGCAACCCCTCCCAACTTGGTATTGTCCGCAAAATTTATAAGTGTATTCTCTATGCCACTATCTAAATCACTGATGACGATATTGAACAGAACTGATCCCTGCGGGACCCCACTCGTTATGCCCTTCCAGCATGACTCTGAACCACTGATAACTACTCTCTGGGAACCAGTTATGCACCCACCTTTTAGTAGCGGAATCTAGGTTGTATTTAGCTAGTTTGTTTATGGGAAGGTCATGTGAGACCGTATCAAAAGCTTTACTAAAGTCAAGATATACCATATCTACTGCTTCCCCCCATCCACAAGGCTTGTAACACCACTGGGATTGATTAGTGCCTCTTCATTTCTTCCCAGGTCCAGGGCCGTCCCTAGACATTTTGGTGCCCTATGCAGCCCCCCTGTGGGGGGGGGTGGGGGCTGGCCCCAGGCCTCCACAGGAGGGCAGGAGCAGGCTTGGGGGCAGGGGGGAAACCACACCCCAGCACGAGCTGGCGGAGCAGAGCAGGTTGGGACCAGGTTGTTCCACTTCCTGCTGCCCGGTGAGTGCAAGGCAGGCCCGACCCCACACTCATGGGGTGGCGGGAAGTGGAGTGACCCAGCCCCAGCCCACTCTGCTCTGCTCCCCTGGTTCCCAGCCTTGGGACTTGGGGAGCAGGGGGGAACCACCCCCAAGCACTCACTGGTGGCGCAGAGAGGGCTGGGGCTGGGTCGCTCCACTTCCTGCCGCCGGGTGAGTGCAGGGCACGCCGGACCCCTGCTGCAGACCCCTGGGATGTTGCTCAGGGGAAGGGGTGGAGTGGGGGTGGGGCAGAGCAGGGGTGGGAAGAGGTGGGGTGGGGGCAGAGCAGGGGCGGGGGCTTTGGGGAAGGGGTGGAGTGGGGGTGGGGTTGGGGCAGATCTGGGGCGGGAAGAGACGGGCTCATGCGGAAGAGGCGGAGCAGGGGCAGTTTTCCTGGGCGGTTCAGCCGGCCGGGGGATCAGGCTGGCCTCTGGAGCAGTATGCAGCTGTGTAGGGCACCAGGAAATTTGGGGCAACTTGGTGCCCCAAATTTCCTGGTGCCCTAAGCAGCTGCGTACTTTGCATATGGGTAAGGACATCCCTGCCCAAGTCTTAATGTTTTGTCTGACGTTTTTCAATGCTTGCATCGTTTTGTACAAGCCTAGGTTTTGGGGCCGTAATATACACACTGTGCCGTTACATTGTGCTGTTGTGTTGAAACATCAGTGTTGTGGAGCAATGATCCTTTCTGGGAATTTTCCTAACCTTCCATGAGGTAGGTCTGTGGAATGTGTAAGGCAGAGGTGGGCAAACTACGGCCCGCGGGACCATCCTGCTTGGCCCCTGAGGTCCCGGCCGGGGAGGCTAGCCCCCAGCCCCTCCTCTGCTGTTCCCCCTCCCCTGCAGCCTCAGCTTGCTGCGCTGCCAGTGCTCTGGGCCGCTGCTCCTGCAGGGCAGCGCAGTGGTGTGGCTGGCTCTGGCATGGTAAGGGGAGTACCAGGGGGCAGTCAGGGGATAGGGGGTGGTTGGATGGGGTGGAGGTTCTGGGGGAGTGGTCAGGGAATGGGGAACGGGGGGTTGGATAGGTGTGGGAGTCCCAGGGAACCTGTCAGGCAGCGGGTGTGTAGATAGGGGTCGGGGTAGTCAGGGGACAGGGATAAGGGGGGTTTGGATAGGGGGTGGGGTCCTGGGGGGGGCGGTTAAGGGCAGGGGATTCTGGGAGGGGGCAGTCAGGGGACGAGGAGCAGGGGGCGTTGGATGGGTTGGGGATTTTGAGGGGGGCAGTCAGGGGGCAGGAAGTGGGAGGGGGCAAATAGGGGGCAGGGGCCTGGCTGTTTGGGGAGGCACAGCCTTCCTTACCCGGCCCTCCATATAGTTTTGCAACCCCGATGTGGCCCTCGGGCCAAAAAGTTTGCCCACCCCTGGTGTAAGGGCTTAAAGTTGATGCTAATTGGAGATTGTGTGTTCATGATGTGGAGCTGGGCTGGAGGTTTATGTTGGGGTGTGGTTGACCTTCCCCCCATCCCTTTGCTTTCTTTGAGCCTGAAGGGGCAGGGCTCAATCATGATTCTGTGGCAAGGTCCTGGGCCTGCTTTCAAGGCCCCATTGCTCTCATTGTACCAAGGCTAGCCCTGAATGGATTTAGCTAGCTGTGCTGTCAGGTCTGTCTGAAGCCCATGTAGAGATCTCATGTTTTGCTTTGTGCCTCACATGGTTATGGGTTACCAGGATGGGCATCGCTAGCATGGCGCAGTAGGACATGGCTCCGTGGGACACGCAGGGGGTGGCCCGAAGTGTCAGACGGGAGCTCAGCAAAGGGGCCACTCAGTACAACTTTGGGGTGCAGCTGTACTGTTGATGCCTGTCACTTGGGATAGAACTCAGTCCTGGCTATTCCCCCACAGGCACCTCACTGTTTTGGGTGGGGACCCTGGGGACCCCGCCCCATGGGCAGCTCCCGACCTATGGAAGGCTGGCCCAGCATCAGCCCCAGCAGGGGGCGGGCTGCCTGAGCGCAGTACCTCGCTCGCACCACTGGGTGGCGCTCTGTGCCGCTGGTGAGGCTCTAGCGCCCCTCCGCGGCTCTCTATGGTCTCCCTGGTAGAACGCCCCTCCTCAGGCGCCGCTGTATGGTCTGGTGGGGTTGGTGGACACAGGGGCGGGGTGTTTGTGCGCAGGCGCACAGCGTGGGCACCACGTGAGGGAGCGACCCGGCGAGGGGACGCGACGCGAGGACCCAGCCCGAGCCCGCGGGAAGGTGGGGGCGGGGTGGAGGGAGGAGGGCTTGGGGCAGGAATCGCCATGGGGCGGTAACAGCAGAGGGGGGGCTAGTTGTGGGGGGAAGGGACGGGGAGACGCAGTGGCAATAACCCCGGGGGTGAGGGAGAGGCAGTAACTGCACGAGGGACAGTAAATTCGTGGGGGGAGGAGCAGTAATTGTGAGGGGGCAATAACTGCAGAGTGATTCTGGGGAGAAGGGGACAGGCTGATGCAGGGGCTGAGGGCAGTAACTGTGGGGCAAGGGCTGTTGTGCTGCACTCTTGGTGCTGGCTCAGAGTCCCCCCCGCTCTCCTCCCCGCCCCCTCCCTGGTGCCCTTGCTTGCCTGTCTCTAGGGCTTGTGTAAAAGTCCATCACGGACGTGGTTCAGTGCCTCTCCTCCCTGCTGGAAGCTGCGCTCTCTGCCCACTCTGTCTCTTCCCTAGCGCAAACATGTCGGACCAAGAGCGCCTCATGGACTCGCTGAGGAAAGAGGTGAGGTCACTGCTGATGGCTGTCAAAGAGGGCCTCACCCCAGTACAGCTGGAGGGGGAGTACCGGACTATGATCGGCAAACCTCTCCCGTTGCACGCCCTGGGCTACCGATCCACCCTGGAGCTGGTGAAGGACATGCCCGATGTCGTCAGCATCTGCTCCCGTAGAGATGGCTCTGTTGTACTGAAAGGTGGGTGCGCGACTCCCCTGGCAATAGGAGCAAATGACTTGGGACCCTCACCCAAGCATGGAAAGGCATTCAGTAGAACAGTCTCATGCTGTACTTGTAGTCTGTATGTGAATGATACAAGGCTGGTATAGCGTGTGGACCCTGGACGTGGAGCATTTGGACGTGGGGGGAAGGTACCCAGATCCTACTTCTTTCTTGTTTCCTCACCTTTGGGAGCAGAGTCTTTGGAATGATCAGCAACAGCAGCTCTGTTTTGGGAGGAGTAAGTTTTGCAAAATTGAAGAGGCAAGCAGCTCCAGGGGGGAGGATGAATTGACATTTTAAAATCTTTTTTTTTTTTAAGAAATAAGAGGGGTGATGTGGAAGTGCTGGGAGAGCGTAGTTCAGTCTCCAAAAATGTTCATAGCATTCTTTGATAAGCTCCATAATACCACTCCATCAGTCCAGAGAGATCTTGCAAGGCTAGCTATGTGCCCCCTATAACTGAAGGTATTCAGGGTTTGGTATCAATAACAGCCTCTCTCACTGGTGGTGCTGGCTTGTTTTAAAGGCATGTAGATAGTCTTTTTAATTTGAGGCCTCCCAAAGCACCATGCAAGCTGTGACAGATATGGCAATTTCCTGCAATGTCTTTTGGAGATGATATTGAATTAAGGTTAAATAGCTTCGGAGTCCACTGTATTATAAATGCAAAGTTTGTATTATTGTATTGCATTATTATGGGATTGTATGCAACTTCTCTAGGAAGGAAAGACTTGGCCAATGTATACCCTGAGAAGTGTTGAGTTTCAAAGGACTCTTGCGCAATGGGCCAGACAAGAAGGAAATTTTGGGACAAAGTTAAGTGGGTTTTCTAGGAAATACCTGGACCCAACCTTTCAATGCTATGCCCAGAGGAGAGTGCCATTGTCAGACTGATGATATAAGCATGGCCTCTCAAACACAAAGACACAAGCTGTATAAAGGAAAGGCTAATCTATGAATATGTGTGTTTTGAGCAAACAGCTGTTGTAACCATGGAAAAGCCCCATAGTGGGGTTCGAAGGAGCTATCACCTACTAGAACTCTTGCTCAAGTTCAGGTTGATCTCTAATGAGCTTATTAGCATGGTGGGTAGGTTTTTATTGTTTTTAATAGTTTTTCACGTTAAGAATGAATGTGCATGCTTAGAAAGGGCTGTGTGGTAACTTATAACTGTGGGCAATTACACTGTTTATAGCCGCTGATGAGAAGGCAAAGCACAGATGGAGACCTGCTTAGGCATTCTGACTTACTAGGGAACTGCAGCCTGGAAAAACCCCTGTCAGGAGGGAAAGAGATATGGGTCTCTGCCCAAGAGAGGTGAGGAGCTGGGAGTCTAGAGTGGGTGCCCTTGCTGGAGCACAAGGGGGAAATACACATGCAGTTGCCATGAACTGACACCAGCTATGTATATACAGGGATCACTTTATCAAATAGTTGTAGATACTGAAGCTAAACTGCACATCAGTGTAGGGCAGTGAAAAAAGAATGCTGTATCTGATTGAAATTGCAAGGTGAATTTAGGTAGAATGTAACTGCATAAATTGGAATTGGTCCAAGACACTGTTGCTAACACTTCTAACATTGTGAAAAAGGACATGATGACTGGTGGTTAGGGCCTTGGTTTTACATCTTGTTCAAAAGGCTGTAGCTCCAGCAAAGCATATTGTGCTGTAGCACTATCAAAAGGTCCAGTAGGGTTTTGTTGCAATATCCTAAGAAAGGGGCTAGTAAAAGGGAAGGGGGAGAGAGGAAGAGCATTACCCAACACAGCTTTAACTATTTATTTCTGCTGCTTTAGTCATTGCAGATGAGACCACCAGGGGAATGGCAAGTTTGGTTGCCAAACAGAGGACCAGTTCTAAGGTGCGAAATGTCATGCGAAGAACAAATGCCTTCTCTCGCCCCAGCCTGCCCCGGAGGGGCCGGACCCCTCCTATCCTGCCAGCTATGGTGAAGAGTGAGCTGAAGGACCTGCTGAGTCTGTCCCCAGTCTTGCTTTCAGATTTTGATAAGGCCTTTGCCAGGCGTTTTGGACGGACATTCCAGTATATGCGCTATGGATTCTTCTCCATGATGGAAGTGCTGAGCGCAGCCTCTGATATCATTGCCATTGAGCAGACCAGGGCGGGCTCTCTGCTGACCCTGAAGGAAAGCCCCTCAGTTAAGCAACAGCAGGAAAAGCTGTCACAGGGTGAGGCTGTATTTGTATTTAACTTGGGGCAGGTAGTTCTGATTAGCACATATTGTCACTTTTTCTTCAACCAGACCGTGTTTCAGGTGAAAGGGGCTAGGTCTCCACTGGCTGCAATAGCACCCATCCTTTAGGATTCAGCACAGGAGGGCTGTAGTGGTGCTGCTGCCGCGGTTGCTGCTGCCGCAGCTGTGTGCCCAGCTCAGTGCCAAAGGGTTCTGGCTCTGTATGACTTGGGGCTTTATTACATGATTCCTCCTCTGTGTTCTCCGGGGTAGGTGGATGGAGAGGGGTGAGTTTAGCTAATCTGAAGTGTATACTCTATAGATAGCTTTTATTAATATGACAAAGGTTGCCTCTTTGTTGTGGAGCTGGATAAACATTGGTGTGAGCCTAACATTGCCTGCCTGCCAGGGGAAATGGAAAACTGTGATCTGCATGTTCACATAGTTTGATTAATGCCATGTATAAATCTCTTCTCTGCTTAAGGTGAGATGGTGATTCAGCCAATGAAAGCAGAGCAGCCTAAGTCTGCTTCTCTGCCACCACCTGCAGTTGGGACACCCCCTCCAGGATCTGTCTTCTGTACAGAGAGCCTCGAAACACCAAAACGGGGATCAGAGCCAGTGGAAGCAGAAGTAGGGAACTGTGGTGAGAGACTGAAACAAGTGAGTAACTGAAGAAGTGAGCTGTGGGGTCTCTTATCGTTAAGCAGAGTCATTTAATAATGTAATTGTCTCTGGGCTATAGTGTATCATCAGTACAAGGCAAAACAAGGTTTTCTAAATTGTTTTCAGATTAGTTCAACAAGAAACAAATTGATATTAGCATGGGCTATCGAAATCCTATTTCTGGTGGCAAAATCTCTGTACTCATATTACAGATCACCCATTGGCCAATTCCTGTAATGACTATCAACTTGTTACTTAATGATAGTGCCTTCCACTCAAAGATCTCAGAGCACTTAACATTAAGCCTCATAACCCTCCTGTGAGGGTAGATAAGCCATGGTAACTATTCTCACTTTACACATATGGAAACTGAGGTACACTGTGGTTAACACACTTGTCCTAGATCACACAGAATCTCATAGAGAAAGGAATAGAAACCAGGAGCCTTGAGTCCCTGTACTTTGCTCAGACTACTAGATATACTTCCTCCCAAGGACAAAAAAGAATGGAGGCTTTTCCAGGTAATGCCATAACTGAAAAATACTATTTCCTTTGTCTTTTCTGGTCCTGATGGGCCCTATGCTGAGGTAGAATATAACTGGACCGTTTATTAGCACCAGGGAAGAGTTTGGTCCAAAGGCCAGCCATTGTTATTGAGGTCTCTGTGCTAGGCAATATTCAGACAAAGGAAGACACTCGCTCTCCTCACCCCAGTGCGCTTACCTAGGTGATCAGGCACAGACAATCCAATACTGACCCACGATGAATACAGTGATTAATGGTACAAATGGGAGGTGGTGTGGATTATTTTAGATCATGGTTGAAGTACTA
Organism: Trachemys scripta elegans; assembly: GCF_013100865.1. Classification (NCBI taxonomy): domain Eukaryota; kingdom Metazoa; phylum Chordata; order Testudines; family Emydidae; genus Trachemys; species Trachemys scripta. The sequence continues at coordinate 52,127,298 of NC_048305.1, forward strand.
ATGGAGCAGCATGTGTTAAGGAGGGATTTGAAATGAATAATACTTCACACCTAAGAGGGTCATTTAGCAAATGAGAGAGAGTGAGTTCTGTGTATAGGGGACAGCATGGGGGTAGGTGCATAGACATGAGTGGGGGGGAAAAAATACAACGGATAGGTTTATCAGGGAGGTTTAGATGAAGTGTAGGCTGTGAGCGGGAACTGATCCAGAATTGTAATAGGCTGCAGTGTAGTTAGTTCCTGCTAAAACGCCCATATGCCCTGGGATGGTAGGTGGGAGAATGCCATGGCAAGAGCCTAAGGGACAAAGGAAGAATGAAAGAAAGTGTGAGGTGTTCCGAGAGCTCCAGAAACCTTGCTTATGGTCAGGGTCGTACCTACCAATATCCAAGTACACAGCTGTGTAGGGCACCAGGAAATTTGCGGCACCAAATTTCCTGGTGCCTTTCGCAGATGCATGCTGCTCCAGCCCCTGCTCTGCCTCTTCCCTATGGCCCCTGCCCAGCCCCTGCTCTGCAGAAGCCCTGCCCCCACTCCAACCCTTCCCCAAAGCCCCTACCCCTGTTCCGCCCCTGCCCCACCTCTTCCTGCCCCTGCTCTGCCCCAGCCCCGCCCCCACTCCCCTGAGGACTGCAGCAGGGGTCGGGTCTGCACTCACCGGTGGCGGTAAGTGGAGTGACCTGGCCCCAGCCTGCTCTGCTCCCCTGGCCCCCAGCTGCACGGCTGGTGAGTGCTGGGGGGCGGTACCCCCTGCCTCCTAAGCCCCAAGGCTGGGAGCCAGGGGAGCAGAGCGGAGCAGGCTGTGTCTGGGTCACTCCACTTCCCACTGCCCCGTGAGTGTGGGGTTGGGCTTGCCCTGCACTCACTGGGCAGCCGGAAGTGGCATGACCTGGGCCGGGCCCGACCCACACCACTCTGCTGGCTAGTGCTGGGGGGCGGTTTCCCCCCCTGCTTCCCAAACCGTCCCCCCCGTGCCCTCGGAGGCCTGGGGCCAGCCACCCACCACCACGGGGGGGCTGCATAGGGCACCAAAATGGCTAGGGACGGCCCTGCTTATGGCTAGCACAAAGTCTGCTTTATGATGAGGTGATGCAACACCAGTGGTATAATGGCAAATGTAAGCAATAATTAATTGGAGACCCCTGCATCACAGCAAGACCCATCATCAGTAATGGTGATCTACAGAATAGTCACCAGAGATTATGGAGGGCAAGAACTACTAGACCAGTGGTCCCCAAAGCGGTGCCCGCGGGCGCCATGGTGCCCGCCGGGGCATCTATGTGTGCCCGCCTACTGACAAGGGAGTGCCCCGCCACCGAGCAGTGCGGCTGCCGAACAAGCAGCTGCCAAAATACCGCCGAGAAGTAGCAACGTGAAGAAGCGTCACTGCCGAAATGCCGCTCTTTTCGGTGGTATTTCGGCAGCGACGCCTCTTGATGACGCTGCTTCTTGGAGGCATTTCGGCGGCTATGCTTCTTCGCGTTGCTTCTCGGCGGCTGCTTGTCCGGCGGCCGCACTCTTTGGTGGCTAGTAGTCAGGCGCCCGCCCCGCTGAAAAGGTTGGGGACCTAGACATTCCAAGTGCCTGTATCTGAGCAGTTTTAGAGTTAATGGTTGTGCATCTTGTGCATGCAGTGTGTTTTAAAAATCCTTTGCTAGATGCTGACATTCAACCCTGTTTCACTGCAATCCTAATCTTTTTATGTAATTTCCACTAATAAACAAATCTTTTACTGGAATTATTTGCCCCCTTGATTGCACAATTGATATGAGTTTTCTTGAGCCTTGGAATTCACCTTTTTGTTCTTGGTATGATTTTTGGCTTTTTCCTTGAAGTTGGAGAAGGATATTAAGATGATGCTTGCACAGAAGGGAGCCGGAGGGACCGTTGGCTCAGAACTCAAAGAAAAGATCCGAGTTGTAAGTGTTGTTCATATCTGGAAATGTCTCTAAGCTTTGGACAGGAATAAGCATTTAGACATTAGCATGTCTAAAGCCTGATGATCAAGGAACACCACCATTGCTTCTCAGTAGACTTGGTGGTTACAGATAAATTAGGGAAGATGGTGTGGGGTCAGCTTGCCTGTGGTCTGCCTCTCTTCACGCAAGATTGAAATACATTGTTTCCTCTGTCTTTGGCATCAGATAATCTGTATTCTCTGCTGGGTTTTTCCAGGCTATCCTGATGCTTGTGCAGAACCAGAACCTGTGAAAGGTGGTAACACCCTATAGATTATTTAAATGTGTGTATTTAGGGGGAGTGAGATCACACTGGACAACAATCTACTATCATCTTTTTTACTGCTTGTGTCTTGAACTGTTCCCCTTCACAGCAACTGAAATTTTACAGATAGTTCATGCGCTAAAGAGCTCACCATCTTCCTATAAGTTTGGACAGTACCTTGCATGTTATGGGTGCACTTAAGCAACCATACTGAAATACAATGGTGGACTGCTAGTTGGGGCTTCTCAGCATAGCTGTCTGGGTCAGGGGTTCTGAACCTGGAGGTCGTGAGCAGATAGATGTAGGAGGCATGACTACTTTGTCCTTCCCATATTGCTAAGTGGGAGAGGGGTTTTTGGCTAGATTTGGCTAGGGGTGTTAGGATGGTGCCTTTTTAGAAAAGAAGGTAAAGGTATGGAAAAGGTCTTCAAAACCACTGGCCTAGATTATTTAGCTGGGAAATTAGACTTTTGGTCCTTGCAGCTATTCTACAATGTGGAATTTTCATAAACCTTGTATACAATAGAGATTCTCTCTGCACTGAGTTCAGAGTAGGGTGACCAGATCACCCAAGTCAAATATCAGGACACGGGGCAGGCGTGGCGGGAGGGGGGAAGGCAAAAAAACCCACCACCCCCCTTCCACCACAAGCACTGGAGGGAGGCCCAGGTGACGTAGGGGAAGTGCGGGGCTGGGGTTAGTGAGAGTCCGGTCTGGCCCCAGTGCAGGCAGGACTTAGTCGGGCGGTAGGGAGAGTAGGGGGCGGCCCGCGGGGCCAGGCGGTGGCTGTTCTCCCCCCCCGGGCAGCGGGACTCGGGAGCAGCCGCTGCTGCAGCTCCCACTGCCACGGGGGGAGGAAGCGGCCGATGGCCAAGCTCGGCGGCTGTGGCTCTGGCGCCCAGGCCCAAACCCCCCGGGCCTGCTGCGGGGACCCAGCAGCATGCACGCTGCGCCCAGCCCCTGGCCAGTCATATCTGGGCTGGCTGACCAGCTGGTGCAATCCCGTGGGGGCAGCAGGCCCCAGCCCCTCCATCCCACTCGGGTCCTGCAGAGGAACGAACGGGCCTGGGCTGCCGATGCCTCCACCCTGGGGCCACCGCGGGATTGCACCAGCTGGGCAGCCAGCCCAGACGCGACTGGCCAGGGGTTGGGCGCAGCTTGCCCGCTGCTGGGTACCCGCAACAGGCCCGGGTTCGGGCCCGGGCGCCAGAGGCACAGCCGTCGAGCTTGGCCATTGGCTGCTTCCTCCCTCCGGGGCAGTGGGAGCTACAGCAGTGGCTGCTCCCGAGTCCCGCTGCCCGGGGGAGGGGGGGGGAAACAGCTGCCGCCTGGCCCTGCGGGCCGCCCCCCTACTCTCCCTACCGCCCGACTGAGTCCTGCCTGCGCTCGGGGCCAGGCCGGACTCTCTCTCACCCTGGCCACGCGCTCCCCTGCGTCTCCCGGGCCTCCCTCCACAAGCGCCAGAGGGAGGAGGAATGGCGAGCCTGGGGAAGAAGTGGGGATTCGGGGAGGGAGCCAATGGGGGAATGAGGGTGCGGAGTCGGGGGGGGGGGCGCGCGAGCACTTCTGGGCTCTGGAGTATTTGCTTGTTTGTCCAATGTCCCGACCTAACGTTGGTCGGGACGCGGGACAAACAAGGAAATATCGGGACAGTCCTGATAAAATTGGGACGTCTGGTCACCCTAGTTCAGAGATGTGTGGATATGCTGATTGGGACAGATGAACCCATGCCAAGTAAATTACTCTTCTGGATAGATACTTTCCATTGAAATTCTCTCTTGTAACTGAGCCAGGCTCTGGGTGCACTTTCTGTATCTTCTAGCAGGGCCTGTGGCCACAGCTGAGGCCAATGGGTCAAATGCAAAATGCAGATCATTTAAAGGGCTCTTCCATTTGCTCCTCCTGCTTGTTTCACTGTGTGGGGCCATGAATTCCAAACATACACATGCTATCTGTAGTCCTTTCCTCATTTTCCAGTTTGTGTACCCTCAGAAATTAAGTTATGCAAGTCTGAGGTTCTGGATGAATGGCAAAGCGCTGCTAATTGGGGGCAGCGACAGATAGAAGGTCCAACATGTCTAGCTACAGGGGCTAGTAATAAAGTGCATGTCATTAAAAAGCTAGGGCCCCTAACTTTCTATAAGTACTTGTTTTGCACGCATAACATGCTGTTTAGTTGTCTGTGTTGCAATATGAAGCCTATTCTTACTCCCCCTTTCACCTAAGGTCCAGGTACACAACTGTCTGGTTATGATGTGTCTTTTCCTATCATGTAGGTTGCAGCCCAGTATCCTGAGGGTTTGCTTGCTTCTAAGCTACCTGGTGAGTTTGAGGTAAGTTTTGCCTCTAGCAGGTAGGGACTCTTTATTCAGTTTGGTTAAAGCTGGGCATGCTACATGTAGATCTCTGGAAGCTTCTCTCTCAGCTCTGGTAGAGCAGTTTTCTCTTTTCAGTGCAGGTGCCCTCCAGAAGAGTCTGCCAACTCTGTGTTGGCTTTATGGTGAAGATAAATACCCAGTAGGAGCTAAGATGATGTCGCCTAACTCATGTCCATTCACATGCTGACAATGAGGAAATAGGAATATTCCCCCAAAACTTAATTACTCCAATAATTCTTTTAAACAGTTTTAAAAGGGTATTTTATTTAACTAATCTTGAGGCAGGCCAGAGGGGCTGAAATATTGATTTTTCGAATCCTTGTGGAATCCTAGAAGTAAATGCAATCCCCTTCTTAAGACGCTTAAGAGAACTGAATAAATGTATTTTGTACAAAGTCTAATTTTCTTTGCTGTTGAGGAGCAGCTCCACTAATATTAGGGAACTAGTGTTCAAGTTAGTTCTGTCTGGGTGCAGGCTTCTATCTAGAATCATGTGTTCCAGCTAAACACATGTTTTGGTCATTTAACAAAATTATTAGATGTGCAAAATATAAATCTACATCCTATGTCCGGCTTTAGGGATCAGGTATGTGTCTGTTACACAGCGATGAACCTTGTAATTGATGCACTGTGGAGTGCTGCATTCCATGTCCAGCACCAAGAATGAGAAGGTTGCAAGTCATCTAGATATGATTTGTACCAGCTTATAGTCCCAACTGTGAAACAATTTTGTTTAAAAGATACCACTGAACTGTCTTTATAGCTTTGGAATTTTTTTCCTCCCCATGCTTTTAACTCCCTTTAGAATGGTGTGGTCGCAGGTTTTTTTTTTTTTTTTTAAAAAGGGCAGTTGAATATGCCTTGTAAAACTCTCTTCTTTTCTGGTAACAGGCACATTTTAAAGAGAAGCTATGCGTGAAGGAGCTGGGGTTCTTAAATGTGATGGAGTTTGTTGGGGCCCTTAATGATATTCTTCATGTTGAGTGCAAGGAAGGCGAACAAGACTGGCTGGTCTTTGATCTTGAATCCAAATGCTTAGCAGATGGTAAGTGAGGTTTGTATGTCCTTGTTTCACTGTAGGGCAGGAGTCACCAAAATACTGCTGCTGGGACAGATGTTACCCACGAAGACCTACAGCAGGGTCCCTTAAAACTGGGATCTGTAAAAGAGAAGCAAAGTCTACAAGTCTCATCATGCAATTCATCACCTTGTTCTAAACAGAGTAGCGTTCAGAGCACGATGCAGCATTACACGCTAGGAACTTTGCTCACTTCTTACCACTGGTGAGTGGATTTGTCAAGCCTGAGTGAAACTCTTAGGGCATGTCTTCACTACCCGCCGGATTGGCGGGTAGCAATCGATCTATTAGGGATCAACTTATCGCGTCTAGTGAAGACGCGATAAAATCGATCCCTGATCGCTCTGCTGTCGACTCCGGAAATCCACCATGGCAAGAGGCAGAAGCAGAGTCAAAGGCGGAGCGGCAGCGGTCGACTCGCCACCGTCCTCCCAGCCAGGTAAGTCGACCTAAAATACGCAACTTCAGCTGCGCTATTCACGTAGCTGAAGTTGCGTATCTTAGGTCGACACCCCCCCCTCCCCCCCCCCCCCCCCCCCCCCCCCGTAGTGTAGACCTAGCCTTAGATTTGACATTTATATTCAAAGTAAAAAACCTATTGAGATGAATGGGGGGACTTCACATCTGTCTTAGAATTACTGTCTGAGGCTGTCAGGAAGACAGAATAGCTTAGATTCCTTGCCAAAGAGTATTTTCACAATAAAGGCTAGCTCTTTTTCTTTTTTTTTTTTTTTAATGAAAGATTAGATTCTGCTGCAAGCATTGGAATCTGTGACCAGTATCACAGCAGTGGAAAGTGTGTGGTAAAAGTGCTGTCCATTTGAATTGTGAAAGCAAATTATCTGCTTCTCCTTCCCTTCTCTATCAAGGGAAGCTTGCTTTGTTGGTATCTTGCAGATTATACTTTAATGCAGATATTTTTGAAACCTTTTTGTTGTGGGTTGAGCAGGGAAGTTTTTATCAATGAGTTTTGTAGCATGTACCACTGGGCAAGGAATGAATGTATTAGTGTTTCTGCTTTTGTATTTTGATGTACATCAGTTCTTTTTCTCATTGCTTTCTGAAGCCCAAATGGATGTATTCTCCTTCCTTTCTTAGGGCCTTATCTACAGACACTCCCCAATTTACGCAAGAGTTCCATTCCAGAACGCCTTGCATAAGTCGGGAACATATACCCAACGTTTACACGCATCCAAAAAAAAAAAGCTTACGGAACTTTTTCCTTAAGTGCGGATTTCCATAAGTCGGGTTTGCGTAACCTGGGGGAGAGTCTGTACACTAAAGAAATGTACATCAGTGTAGTGTGACTTAGCAGTATAAACTGTGGCATTGTAAGCCCCATTTTACAGCAGTGTGGTGTGTCTACACTGGGAATTTGTGCAAGTGTAATTATCTTGATGTAGTTACACCAGGGGCAATTTCTTTATTGGGTTAAGTCACACTTGTGTAAGCCCTGCATTACATCAGTGCAACATATTTGCACTAGAGTAAGAGCAAAGGTAAATTTCCTGAATGTAGATAGAGCCTTGGAAAGTAACAGCTCTAGCTTTTAAGTGTTAGTTTCATCCTCTAACAGAGCACATTTGGTTCCATTAGATGAGCAATCAAATGATGAGCTCTGTCAGTCTGATTCTTTGACATCTTCACTAGGTGCTGCTGAGCTCAAGGTCTCCAGCTGGGATTTCCATTCTGAGAGCTCGGAGGCTCTGGACCTGAAAAAAAGCCAAGTATTCAATGTGGTAAAAAAGAGGGTGAAACCAGTGAGTGGCCTTCAATAATATAATGACCGGGGTGCTTTTCAGGTTTGAAAGCTGTGATTAGTGTGGCTGGCTGCTGGGAGTTTAAATATCCCTTCAAGAGTGTACTGTAGCCAGACTCAGCCTTGCAGAGCCACTGGAATCTTTCTGCATCTGTATCCAGCCTGTCCAAAGCCATCTTACCCATGGACATTGTGGATTCTCCATCACTTGAAGTTTTCAAATTGAGATGGGCTATTTTCCTAAAAGATATGCTATAACTCAAATAAGAAGCTATGGGCTCGATGCTGAGAATACTGGGTGAGGATCTCTGGCCTGTTATGCATAGGGCCTTACCAAATTCACAGCCATGAAAAACGCATCACGGACCATGAAATCTGGTCTCCCCCATGAAATCTGGTCTTTTGTGTGCTTTTACCCTATACTACACAGCTTTCATGGGGTAGACCAGCATTTTTCAAATTGGGGGTCCTGACCCAAAAGGGACTTGCAGGGGGAGGTCGCAAGGTTATTTTAGGGGGGTCACAGTATTGCCACCCTTACTTCTGTGATGCCTTCAGAGCTGGGCGGCAGGTGAGGGGTGGCTGTTGGCCAGGTGCCCAGCTCTGAAGGCAGCTCTCAGCCAGCAGTAGCACAGAAGTAATGATGGCAGTACCATATCATGCCATTCTTACTTCTGTACTGCTGCTGCTGCTGCCGGCGGCTTTGCCTTCGGAGCTGGGCTCCCAGCCAGCAGCTACCACTCTCCAGCTGCCCAGCACTGAAGGTGGGGCCACTGCCAGCAGCAGTACAGAAGTAAGGTTAGCAGTACTGCAACCTCCCCTACAATAAACTTGCAACCCCCCCCCCCCTTTTTGGGGGGGTCAGGACTCCTACAGTTATAACACACTGAAATTTCAGATTTAAATAGCTGAAATAATGAAATTTACAAATTTTAAAATCCTATGATCATGAAATTGACCAAAATGGACTGTGAATTTGGTAAGGCCCTAGTTATGCAGGAGGTCAGCTTAGATTATCATAATGGGCCCTTCTAGCCTTAATATTTATGAATTTGTTCATTCTGTTAAGTACCTTACTCCCACAATGCAGTTTCCACCTGTGGTAGTTGATCAGGCAATCTTTTGAGCTCATCTACATTGCTTCTTCCAGTAGGATGGCTACCAGGTGAAGTGAGGTGCCTTTCTCTTTCTTTCTCCCTTGCCTCAACCCTCCATGTCCTGAAGTTACTTCTGTGGCGCACACTCTCCTTGCTGGCAGAAGAAGCAGTGTACACAGATGGAGTCTGAATCTCTGTAGGGCAGCAGAAAGCACTGCATGTACCCAGATAACTAAATGAAACCAAAAAAGATTTAGTTCACCTTTTCAGTCAAGTCTTCTCATGGAAGGGACTGGCTTTCTCCCCTCTGGGGTTGCCTCTAAGTTTTCATGATGAAATAGCTTTTTGCATTTAATAGCCTATTTTCTAGGCTCCCAGATGGGAGCTGTTCAGAGGTCACTCTCAAATCTGGTGTGAAGTATCTGTTTCTGTTTCTTCCCCGTTTGCTTCCTTGATGGGTGTAACACATACCAGAGAGAGTTCTTAGGTTCTCTGGGAACAGAGAAATTCTTTCTGCTGGCAGATCTCTTCTGCTGAGCCAGTCAGACCCAATGTTTAATTGGAATATTTGCAATGGTTAAGTCAGGCACTCCTTCCCCTTCACTGTGGGTCTGAGCCACCCCAATTAAATCTGCCAGCCCTCGACGTTTGAAGACCTTAAGAGGCAGGGCATTGCAATAGGTCTTAAGCAGTGCTTAATTTGTGCCAGGGCTGAGTCCTCGCACTCTAGGCTTGGCAGTTCAAAGCCCAAGGCATCTCTGGGCTCGTCACATCAGTTATGAGAGTAAAAATATTGCTTGAGCACAAGCACTAGCACCTCTTTCGTTACAAATTAAGCACTGGACTTAAGCTATACAGTGACACTTCTAATACCTAATGGAAAGGATTCTGGCAAGCCCCACCAGCACTGGGTTTTATCTTAATGGGGCGGTTGCTTGTCCTGGTTCAGTGAACCCGCAGCACCAGCATTTAACCATCTGTCTGAGCACCAGATCCTTTTACTCCTTTTTTGGCTCTGCAGTATCTGGATGTGGAGGAGCTACAGCTAGCCAGGGAGATAGCAGAACCAGAGATCCCCCCTGATGCTGTTCAGGACAGAACCCTTTATTGTCTCCCTGCACTGGACAGTAGCACCCTAGTGGGTGTCTTTGTGGAGTACGTCATCTCGCCTAACCAGTTCTACATCCGGATATGTAGCAGGGAAACATCTGAGATGCTGGAGGACATGATGATTGAGATGAGGTGAGAAAGCGTTGCATCAGCTTTGTGCTGTGGCCTGCTGTGCAGATTCTCCATGAGTATGTGTATGCATGTGCTATGCTGCTGAGAGAGCAGGGCACCCAGCTTGTTGTTGTGGTTGGTATTGGCTTGGGTATGTTGGTGCAGATGTGCATGCACTCTACTCATTCATGTATGCATTGTGCTTACTCATCCCTCTATAACTGGCAAACAAGAACTATGTTTGGTGGCAGTTAAGGCTGCAGCAGGACACACTTCATCCATCCAACCTTTAAAAGCATGGAAATAAATAGTTATGGCAAAGGACTTATGCATTCCTTCGCACCTGCTGTTGATATAGGACCCCTTAAGGCTTTCACGTCCATCTCCAACAGATACCAAAAAGCACTACTTACCCCAGCTTCATCAAACTTGCACTCTAAGGCAACACCTTGACAGTGACCTGCTGATACAAAAGCATAGGAAATCAGCACATCTGACTGTCCTGCTTTCCATGCATTTGGGAAGGTCATTATCTCAAGGTTTTGTATTAAAGTAAAAGCTTGTTATGACTGGGATAAATATTGCTTTTAGAGATAGTTATGAAATGCTCTCTAGCATCACTACTGATTCATAACTCATATTCTAGGAATTCATGCATGAGGAACAGCAAAGTGACCCAAGGACAGCTCCCAGAATGTGTTAGATTTCTTGCAGAAGGGGTACCAAAAAAGTGAGATAATCTTAATGAAAAATTGCCAAATAGGGTGACTTTTAAATGCTTATAATTCTCTCTCTCTTCATTTTTCATTGAACCGCTATGAAAAATTCAAATAGTGCTCAGTTTGGATTCTGATATTTTTTGCCATTTCAATGAGATTTCGACAAAATAAAGGTTGACAGCTTCTGTTAAAACTGAACTCTGTAACACAGCTCTAACTATACTTTTTACATATACTTTTTTTACATTCAGCTGTGCGAGCAACCTGGAACTGTGGGATCACTGGCCCCCTTAACTCTCCAGCCTGGGCTCTGTCTCTCAATACTTTGCCAGTGACAAGCAGCAAACCCCTCCAGGCACTGTAATCACTCAGCCATCAGCATGCAGAGGCACACCCAGCTATGTGGCGTGGAGAGCATTCATGCAACTCATGAACTATATACAGGGAAACCCCAATAAATCTCCCAAGTCCTCAGCTTGCACCCCAGAAATATACTGTCTTCCACTGCTCAAGACCTTCTCTTGAACAGTGGAAGCTCAGTAATTAGTTCGCCACTTCATCAAAGGAAAGTAGATATGCACCAGCCTTTGTAATCTGAGCAGATTCCCCAAGCACTTTGGACAGATTCACTAGTAAGGATAAAACATTCAAATAAGTTTATTAACTACAGAAAGATAGATTTTAAGTGATTATAAATAGGGCTCAGATTTTGTCAGAGATATTTAGTAAAAATTACAGATAGGTAACAGGCAATAAACAAAAATTCACGGAAGCCCATGACCTGTCAGGGATATTTTTAGTAAAAATCACGGACAAAATGGGGAGGGAGAAGGGTCCAGCGCCCACAGCTGTGCAGATACCACTGGCTGGGCTGCTGTGGGGTCCAATCCCTGCCCTGGTGGCTGGGCAGCTGTGGGGAGCCCAGCTGCCCACAGGGAGTTGGGGCTCTGAGGGACCCCTAGGGAGCTCTGGGGTCCCCCTGCTGCAGAGCTGCTGTGGGCCTCCACCAGCAGGCAGTGAGAGCTGTGGGGCTTCCTGCTGACAGTAGTACAGCCCTGGGGCAGAAAATGTCAGAGGTCTCTGGAAGTCTTGGATTCCGTGATATAATCGTAGCCCTAATTATAAGTGGTAGGCATAAAGATCAGAGATAGTTACCTTAAGAAAACAAAAAGTAAACACACACATTCTAAATCCTAAACTTTTAGACTAAGCAAGAATTGAATCAAACAGTTTTTCTCATCTTACTGGATGTTGTAGGCAGGCTACGGTTCTTAATTCTCAGGCTGAATTTCCCTCCCAGCATGAGACCAAGCTCCTCAGTTCCAAGTCTTTGTCTTCCCGTTGTTCTTGTTATTTTCGGCGTAGGTGAGGGACAAGAGATAGTGTGATGATGCCATTGTCCCTTATTTTATACTCTCAATCTATGTCCCTGGAAAGATATCGGTCCAGGCATGTCCTGGTGGGCCTTGCTGAGTCAGAGTAGAGCAATCCCGATTGTGTGGTGCTTGCGCATCTGTCTCTTACAGAACTGTAAATCTCTTGTTTACGATTCCCCTGCTGATCAGTGGTCATTTAATGCCTATTTGGGTGTGAGTCACCACCCCTGTTGTCGCTGGAAAGCTAGAGTGGGCATATCCCAAACTCATAATACGTTTCAATAACAACAATATAGCAAAAATCTTATAACATCATACATAATGATATACATATTTTGACAAAACAATGAGTTTCAGCAGATCATGACCTTTCATATACCTTGCAAGACACGCTTTATATGAAATACCACAACCATATACTATCGATGAATATGGGGATTGCAGGGTGCTACTTTGAAGTACAGTGTGTCACAACTGCACCTACTGTATTTTCTGGAAGGCTAGTAAAATCCCTGTATGTGCTTTATACTCTAAGCCTTTGAATTGGCTGTGTTCATCGTAAATGTTTAAAGTACATGTGTACTCTACCCATGTGGTATAAGAACATGATATGGAAGGGCCACCTTCACTGTTAAGGAAGATCTTCCTCTGCATTGCTGTTCCTAGATCTTAAGTTAGAGCTGAGAACAGTTTTCAGAGTTGATGTTTTACCATAAGGCTCCTTGAAAGCTCATATCAAAGAGAGGTTTAAAGGAAAACAAGGAAGCAACGCTGTACTGAAGTACCTATGGAGTTCTCTCTATACTGCTTCCTGCTGGGCACTACCTTTTTCTGTGGTTTCTTGCAGACGATGCTATTCAAATAAAAACGTTTCTGACCGTTATGTCATGCCGGAGGCCTTTGTCCAGCCTGGTCATCTTTGCTGTGTTAGGATTTCGGAGGATAAATGGTGGTACCGAGTCATCATCCACCGGGTGCTCAGCGAACAGGAGGTGGAGGTTTTCTTCCCAGACTTTGGAAATCTGAGGACTGTCCAGAAGTCTTGCCTGAGATTCCTCAAGTAAGTTAATTGCGGTATTCTGGTGAAGTGCTGCCAAATCTTAACTTCTCTCCTGGAACTTGCCCTACCTTCACTCCCTTTGGGTAAAGCTGCATAAACACTGTCAGTAGAATTCAGTGTTTTCTAGACATATTTGGAGTTGTCATTTATTCTGGGGTGAACATAAAGCATCCGTTGTCCTTATCTTGCGTTGGTTGGAGTGGAGGGAAGAGAGCTTTTTTTTCATCTTCCTCCTTTCCCAGCCTCTGCACTGTTTAGTCTGTTCTCCTGTCTCATCTGCCGCTCTACATGGGGGCTTTAGCACTGATTGGACCAAAAGTCATAACTATCGTTCTTTTGTTTAATGAGTTGCAGGGGTGAGATATATTTGGCATGGGGCAGTGTGCGGGAACTGGCACTTCTGTTGTCTGTGCTGTACCCATTCTTTGGATGCAGGATGTTGGTTGCCAGGGCTGTTCATCTGGCATCTTTCACAAGCATATAACATTAATTTAAAAAAAATAAAACTACGAGGTGGCTGTTGGAGTTGAAGGTCAAGAGGCTAAATGGCTCACGGAATCTTGTACCATCCATATTTTTAACTCTTGGTGTATGATGAAATGATGGATTTGATTCCTGTTGCAGGTGCTGCTATTCGAAACTTCCTGCCCAAGCTATCCCTTGTTCCTTGGCATGGGTGAAACCCATAGAGGTATGTATCCACATACAGTTTTTCACTTGTGTGTGTGTATATATATATATATAATGGGACTTTGTGGTAGACATTGGCCTCTTGCCTACTTGAAATAAACTGAGTAATATTGATGCTGACAATCTCTGGACCTGATCCGATTCCCACCAAAGTTCATGGGAGTTTTGCTGTTGTCTGTCAACCTATCATTGCTCCCTTTCTGAATATTCATAACATGCTTGTTTGCATTCTGTCTACAAATGGACAGCACCTGTAGAGGTATTCATTATGCCATTGAATAAGTTTTCTCTGCCCTGAGTCCTCTGTGACCCTTCTGGAGCCTTGGGAAATCCAGCCTATCTTTCTCTGCTTTAAATATTTGCTTTACTTGAGTGACCCACGTTACTCAAAACTTCCTTCACAAGTGGGCACTGGCCAGGACCCTCTTTAGAGTCAGCCCATCACCCGTTACAGCAGGATCCCGGACTTCCTTTCCACTCTAACTTCAAAATAGATGAATAAATTTCCATCAGACTTTCTCAGAACAAAAAAATCTGTCTGGGGTGAGAAGTATGTGAAACAACTCCAAAGGGAGGAAAGGCTTTCTAACAATAATACATTTTGGGTTCCTTTTATTTTCTTCACATTCTAAGCATTTAGGTTCACATTTTCAAGCTTTTCTTCAGAACCATAAGGGCTAGAAACTTTTTTTTTTTTAAATAAATGAAAGCTGAAATTCTCCTTTAATCACGTGACTCCAGGAGCCGAGGGGTGCAGCAAAGCACCATGTATTGGAAGACTCCTGATAAAACTTCAGGAGCTGGCCACACAGTTTCAGTCATTGAAAAATAAGAGCTTAAAGTGCAAATGGCTTCCCAGTGGTAACTCCAGCTTTGCAGCCTTTGTACATTTTGAGTAGTTTAACTTAATTGAGTGTTGGTAACCTTGTCAGGTTCAGTTTGGTGCATTTTGCGTGTCTGGTGCATCCTTATTACACTTACTTCAGCTAAGCCTTGCCCGGTTTTGCCCCTGAATCTAGCTTGCCTTCTCCCTTTGCATCCACACCAAACTTTCTAGGAATGAGAATAAGCATCATATGGCTGCCGATGGGCTATTTTGTAGTAACCTGTTTATCTCTCTTTCTTCAAGGGGCATTGGACCACCAATGCCATTCTCCAGTTCTGGAAGCTATGTAACCTGAAGCCACTGGTGGGAGTGGTGGATGAATATGTGAACGGTATTCTTCACCTCTTCCTGTGTGACACTATGTCTGATGAAGATATCTACATCCATCAGATCTTGAGAGCAGAGGGCCATGCTGTCATTTGCACAGAAAATATTCCCTCCAAGGTGAAGAAGGGCAGAGGTGGCGAGTTTGAGGAAGACTGTTCAAGGAAGGGGCTGTAATATAGTGGAATGTGGATTATGTAACATGGAAATTTTACTCTTAACAAAAAGGAAACGCAACAGGAATTTCCAGTGCACCTTAAAATTTCACTCCTCCCAAAGAGAAGAGTCCATTGGTGCAGTATATTAATACAATAGTCCTTTATCTCATAAAGCTTAAGTTCACATTTATCTTAAGAAACGGGGTTTTCACAGCCTAAGCACAATTAGACATAGAATCATAGAATATCAGGGTTGGAAGGGACCTCAGGAGGTCATCTAGTCCAACCCCCTGCTCAAAGCAGGACCAATCCCCAGCAGGGATTTGAACTTCATCACCAAACCACCACTGTGTAATGCTTCAAGGTTCATGTGCACTTTCATCTCTGCTGCGCAGTTGTTCTAAAAGCTGCCATGGCTCCATTGATGTTACAGAGAGGATTCTTTTGGTTACATTTGCTAACACAGGTTTAGGAGATTCTTAATGTGGATATTTTATTATCATTTATTGTATATTCATGTAGTGTGGATAGGGACCTTATATAAATATGGAAAAAACAGATTGAGAACTGTAGACATTCTCAACAGCAGCCCAGAACTGGGATAGTAGTGAAGAGCCTGTGTTACAGAGCAGGATTAAGGTACACAGGTGCAACTGCCTATAAGATACTTGCCTTTTCTATGCCTGGCTCTCACCAGTTCTGTCAGTCTATCATTTTTAACAGCACAAGATTAGCTCAGAACATTTAGTTCTATATCTTTGAAATTGATGATGTTTTACTGTCTAGTTTGAAGTCTGCTTGGAAGTCTTCTGCTTTGTGTTTGTTTATTTTTGTTAATGAAAGAACTCAAACTGTTATGTGGTTTTGGTACTTTTGCTCTGGAAATCTCAATCTCGGGTGATTTAGCTGTAATTAGCTGATTTGTTTGAAGCATATGGTGAATTACAAGAGGTAAATCTCCAACCTTGTCTGCACTGACCACTGAAACCCAGTTACAGCATACTGAGTTTATACACAGATCTAGATATAAAGATACTAGTGTGTTTTTTTTTTTTTTCTTTCCTGGTAAGTGTACAGTGGCCTATGCTACAGTTCCACACTAAATGGATTATGCTCCAGCACCACATTATAGTTTAGAAAGGGGCCTAGGCTGTTAAACAGTGCGGTAAAAATGTATAATTATAATATAAGTAAGAACAGCCAACACCATGATTTGAAAGTGAGTCAGCACTGTTTTACCAAGAACTATAAACAAAATCCCACCATTTCAAATATCCGTAACAGGCAAAACCCAGGGGCCTTGTGTCCTTTGCTTTAATCAGTACGCTGCACAGTAAATCTTGTGGCAAGAAGTCTTGCCATTTTGGCATGTGCTGTGTCTAGATATCATTTGATGAGTAGTTTTGTCACTGTGGAAAAGCATTTTAACTTTTGCAACAAGGCAGACTCTGCCAGCGTCCAGATGGCTCTCAAGCTAGCTCCCACTCAGTTGGGTAGCAGGTTGCTGCAGTTTGAAAACCATTTCAAAATCTTGCTCTAGTTTTTTTTCTTCATTTTCTGTTAATTACAACACGCTTTATTGACTGTACTGTATTTTATTTTTAATAGGGGTTCATAGAACTGAACCCCTCAGAATTGTTTCTGCAGCCCAATCCAAATGATGGATCATCAGGGTCAGACCTTCCCTTACCGGAACAGGAATCTTTCTGTGAAGTCAGCAGGGCAGTGAATCCAGAGCTGAATGAGAGTGAACCATATGCCCAGGTGCGAGGTTTTTAGCTCTTCTGTGTCTAAGACCAGATGAAAAACAGCTGTTGTGTTGGGAGACTCTGGTGGGTTGGTACACTGTGTTTTAACCCTGTGGCATAAAAAAGCAAACAGGTGCCATAAGAATAAAAATGTTTCAGATGGGACACAAATATCTCATCTCATGCTTGCCCTCATCTTTTATTTTCCTTCCTGCTTGTCTGGTCTTTTGACAGCTCTTGGGTACTCCATAAACTTCTAGGTATAGAGTCCTCTTTGCTCTGAGATGCCTGTTCTACTTAGACCTTTACTTGGCTCTTGAGTTAAGATATTGTATCTTGGAATCAGCCTTGACTTCAGACTTTTCCCTTTCTCATCTCCTGTGTCTTCACTTGCTTTCCTCTTATCTGTTCATGTGCAGTTGCAGTGGAGCAGCATTAATTGCATTTTTGGGTGTGTAGGATTCAGCCGTCAGAGAAGCACGCCATAATCCACCTAATAAACACCCTGGCATGGCTTATTGCTATTAAAATTTGGCTTGTTCATCCTAAATTTAGTTTGTTTAAAAAAAAAATGAAAAGCAGTTTTTGAGCATGGGAACTTTAGCAACCCAAGGACTCCCATTTTGATTTAAAAATTTTTGTGGACCCCCAAACTCCCTGGTCAGCCCCAGGCCCTGCCCCCACTTCACCCCTTCCCCCAAGGCTCCACCCCAACCCTACACCTCTTTCCACCCCCTTCCCCGAACGCGCCCCGTCTCTGCTCCTCCTCTGCCCTCCCAGTGCCTCCTGCACACCAGGGAACAGTTGTATTGGGAGGGCGGGGGAGGAGTTGATCAGTGGGGTGATGGCCCTGGACATGATTCCGTCCCCTCCGCCGAGTGCATCCTGTCCCCCCTCCTGGGAGGTGGAGGAGGAGTTGATCAGCAGGGCCTGGGGACCCCATTTTGTGGACCCTAGTTTGAGAAATACTGATCTAGACCATACCTGACAGGTAATTGTCTAACCTGCTCTTAAAAATCCCCAGTGAAGGATATTCCATAACCTCCCAAGGCAATTTATTTCAGTGCTTAACTGCCCTGACAGTTAGGAAGTTTTTCCTAATATCCAACCTAAACTGCCCTTGCTGCAATTTAAGCCCATTGCTTCTTGTCCTATCCTCGGAGGTTAAGGAGAACAATTTTTCTCCTTCTTCCTTGTAACAATCTTTTATGTACTTAAAAACTGTTATCATGTCCCCTCTGTCTTCTCTTCTCCAGACTAAACAAACCCAATTTTTTTTTCAATCTTCCCTCATAGGTCATGTTTTCTAGACTTTTAATCATTTTTGTTGCTCTTCTCTGGACTTTCTCTAATTTGTCCACATCTTTCCTAAAATGTGGTGCCCAGATGTTGCATTGTTCCTTGACCTGAGTATTATTGGAACCATTTTTAATATCTCTCATAATATAACTAATTTAAAACTAGTGTAACAAATCTAAGCATCCTGTTTTAAACACTGTGCACAGTGCCTAGCACAATGACCCCCATCTTTATTGGGGCCTATAGGTGTTACCATAATACAAATAACAAATGATCATGCTCTGTTCTCAAGCAGAATGAGAGCTGTGTGTCTGCATTTGGAATCTTATAGCTAATTATCTCGCACAATATAAATATTGTATATGTACTGTACAGAATTGTACCTTACCTACTTTTGCTTATGCTCTTTTGAAATAATAGATGTTATGGGTGAGTTCTTGGTTCACTGGGTGGATGGCTCTACATATTTTTGTATAGTAATTTGTGTCGTATACAATAAATCTTTTAAAATCAGAATTTAAAAAAAAAAAAGGCAGCATGTACAGTCAAGCTGAAATAAAGTTGCTGTTCTCTTTCTAGAGATCTCAGGTTGACCAGAAGGATGCAGTGTGCTTAGAACCTGAAGAAAGGGTACAAGAACATGCCTGCTCTGTGAATTCTTCTCTCCCTTCATGGGACTCACAAGGCAAAAACTACAAAAATTCCCAGGAAAGTCCAAATGGAGAGCCCAGAAATCCAAAACTGGGAATGCAGGTGAGGTTGTTTGTTTGTTTGTTTGTTTTTCCCAATACTGAATAACTTAATTGAGGTTGAGCTGAGACTGTCCCTTAATCAGCTTGCAGCTGACAGTAAGATTAGGGAAATTCCAAAAAGCATTTTGCAAACGTGTTTACCTGCAGTGAAGGGTAAGGAAGAATAAGACCTAGAAAGGAGCTCCCCAGAGGAATCAAGTGTTGGTGACAACTTAAAACTGCTGTAATAAAACTGCAAACTTTAAATATTGTTCAAGAGATGTTTGCAAAGGTTGTTAATCTTTATACTTATAGGTGGTGGTGAGGTATTAGGATAGGAACAGTTTTTGGCAATGAAATTTTGCAGACTTGTGGATGACAATATGAACTAGTGTTAGTGGAGAAGAATGCTCTTAAGCAAATAAGTGTTAACTTACTAGCATACATTTTGTTTAAATGCAAGCAAAAGAAAACAGTGGAATTGAACCTCCCAAGAAACCAGATTCTATATGTCAGAGTATTCTGTTCATCCACAGAAAGGAGCAAAATGCTGGAACTCCATATCTTAGGACAAAGAATGGTGTTGCGGCAATGCTGCTAGTGTGTGCTGTATTAAAATCTTCCAGACTTAGACATGCAATTACTTTTCTGTCCATTTTTAAAGTACAGTAGATTCCATTTGTTAGCAACCACTCGGTTCCCAATAAAAAGTTGTCATTTATCTGAAGGTTGCTAGGGAGGAGGGAAGGCTTGAGGGGCTGCAACCAGGGACGGATGCACTGGGACATGCTGAGCACCCTGGCCTGGCACTGGGGGACCAGGCTTAGCATGTCCCAGTGCATCCTTCCCTGGCTGCAGCCCCACAAGCCTTCCTTGTGCTTACTAGCAACCGTCAGATAAATGGCAACTGTGGAAGCCAGCTGCTGCCCTGTCTGTACCCTCCTCTCCCAACTGCAGGCAAGCTTGTGGGTCTGTAGCCAGGGAAGGCATCCCAAAAAGTTGCCATAAGCGACATGCCTGTTGCCAAAATCCAAGTCTCATGAACTTTAAAGTCAGTGGGATGGGATTGGTTCCTAGCCATATGTTCCTATTAACTGGAAGTTGTTAATATTAGGATTGCTATTAAGCGGTATCCACTGTAACTATCAAACCTCACTGAAGTCTTGAGGCTAAATAAGAGGGGGCTGCAGGTATTTAGAAAATGGAAAGGTGGACAAGGATAAGGAAAGATGAGTTCCACTCTCTGCCCTTCATTAAATGGTTTCTGGTTTCTTCACATAGTCTTATAGAATATCAATTTGAGTTAGTTGCGTGTGTTTTTTTTTTTTTTTTTTTAAAGGAAAGTCCTCATCTGGAGATGCCATACCTAGAGCCGGTGTCTGTGATCGCAGACATCTGGGATGAAAATTGGTTGCCTCTGCAAATCTTACAGAAGCAGACTGGTATTGGCCATGACACCTTGCAATTGGATACTGTGATATCTTCCAGCCAGACCTCCAGCCATGAAGGAAGGAATCAGAGCCTGCAAAGCAAAGAGCAGCTGCAACAGGTTACTTGTAATCTTTCGTGGAGGGAGGGAAATGGACAAATGCCCCATGGTGACATCCTAAGGGATTTAAACATTTTTGTGCATGATGCACAGTAGGCCGCATATGCTGATTTAATGGGGAAACCTGGCCAAAACCCTATCTTGCTGGCCTCCTACACCAACACAACTTCAAGTTTTTGTGTGCCTGAAAAGTTTTTTTTTGTTTGGAAATAAAATGAGAGGTTTAAGTCCACTCTCAATTAAGGGTTAAATAATTTGATCCTTTAATGCTATTTCTCTCAGTTGCAATTTTTTCCAGATTTTCCATATATTTCTTCCCTTCCCGCTTTTTCTCCTCTCCATGCCCACTGTACTGGGTGTCTTAGGTAGGGCATTTTGCTGCTGCTGAAGAGACTTGGGATGATGTGTGGCCACTTTTGGATCATGTGAACATGACAAGGACAGCAGTTGAAAAGTCAAAATACCCAATCGAGGAGACACTGGTTCTGGGAGAAGTCCTGGAGCCCACCGGGGGGCTGAAGGTAAGTACACATTTTCTGGCCCGGTATAGTGGCGTATTTTGTTTTTTAAATTATTTTAATATTCCTGGAAATATTTTTTTTGCTCTTTATTAAATTGAAATTTTAGTCCAAATGAGGCACAACTGTTTTAAGATACTCTACCTACCTCTGTGTCTAGGTTCTTATATTTGTGCCCACCACCAGTTTGTCTGAGTGCCTCCCAAATTAATCCAATTATAGCAAGTAACGTGAAACAAAATGTAATGTCTCATCCTAATTCAGTATCTTTGTATCAGAGAACTATGCCATGCTTTGGTATGATTGGCAGTCTCTGCTAATAGAGACTGATTTGCAGGAGTGAGTTGAATGGTTCCAGGTAAATCTAGATTCTCTTAGAGAACTCTGGGGGGAAGCGTACATATCTCCTGTATGCGCTACGTGTCTCTAGTCAACAGTGTTGACCCTTCCTTTTCATGTGGCAATGAAAGAACCCAGAAAAGAATCTTTATAATATATAAATGTAGTTAGTATTCCAGACTCAGCAGCTTTATATTAGTGTAATGTTTGGGCCTGATAGTGGAGAGTGCTTGTCAGCTTCCACAGAGAGACTCCCTGGCTGTTTGTTTTCCCCTGGCATACTCTTGGTGTGACCAGTTCTGTTATAGGTGGGAAATCTGTAAAATCTACTCAGTGTAGGTTCACACTGAACCTGATCTTGCATCAGGGAACTGAGCGGGAGTTTTACAGTTAACTTCAGTGGGAGGAGGAGCAGGCTCTATGTTAACAACTTTAAAAGTGCGTCTATGGCTGAATTTATTTGAAGCGGCTTAGTCAATATTGCCAATGCCTCTTACTGCTTGATGAGTTAGGGGATTGAAGTCAGGATTCTTAATAGTAAGGTTGGGGAGGATCATTTGTGGGACATGTGGGGCACAAAGTGAGTGCTGATACTTAGATGGTGATAATAAATAATGACTATCTAATGGTATAAGTTAACATGACCATTTATGAATGCAGAGTTTGGGATGGACAAAAGGAGGGAATAGTGGAGGGGCATAGATTGTTCTAGTGTTGATGTCAGCAGAGGGATCAGGAATGATCAAATACCTACAAGTTTTTTGTGCATTATTACAGCTCATTAACTGCAAGGAAGAGGTGGTTAGTGACCATGATGAGCACCGTTCTAGTGGGGTATCAGAAACCAGATTTGAGAGGATCAAGGGAAGAGCTGGAAGAAATGAGGGGTAGGAAAGATGGGCCTTCCTGGGGTGGAGATGGGGTGAGGCTTTGTGAGAGCAAAGAGGTTGGGGTGAGGAAAGTGGCACTAAGGTAATGAGAGAAGAGCAGACAACATAGCTTGTGCAAGCAGAGGCGGGGAGAAGAGAAGGGGAGATCAGAATGGATGATGTGAGAATGCAGAATTCCTCATGTACTGACTCAGACATAACTACACAACTATTAGCTGATCATGTGGCTTTAGGAGCCTAGGAATCTCCCTACTAGAGCAGAACAGTTCATCTAGTCCAGGATCTTGTCTGACAGTGATCCCAGTCAAGTACTTAAGAAGAAGGTACAAGAAACTCTGTAAATGACAATTATGGAAAAAACTTCCCTTAGGAGAAGATTCTTCCTAGTCCCCCATCAGTTAGTAGTTGGCTTGTGTCTGGAGCCTGAGGGTTTCTATCTTTTGTGCTTTATCTCAGTTCACTGTGGATTGTTCTCATACGTTGACTGCTGCATATTTGAGCAGAGGTTTCCATTGAGCTATTAACATCAATGGCCATGTCTTTCCCAAGTGGTTGGTTAATTTGCAACCGAGCAATGTCAGTTAGTTCAAATTATTCTTTCCAAATGTGCATTAACTTGCATTTGTCAACGCTGAATTTCCTTTGTCTATAATATATGTATATGTGTGTGTGTGTATGTGTGTATGTATGTGTGTGTGTGTGTACATATATATATATGCTTCCTAGTTTGTTTACTACTTCAGGAGCTCCCCACAGTCATGTCTAGCCGTAACTATCTTAAACAATTTTGTTTCTACTGTAAATGTTGTCATTTTACAGTTCATAGAAATGTGGGGATCTCGAGGTCATCTAGTCCATCCTGCCATGCTGAGGCAGGATTAAGTATACCTAGACCATCACTTACAGACGCTTTACTAACCTGTTCTTAAAAGCTTCCAAGGATGGGGATTCTGCAGCCTCCCTCGGTAGCCTCTGCAAGTGCATTAACTCATCCTTATAGTTAGAAAGTTCTTGAAGTTTTTTCCTATCCTCCCCTTTTCCAGTAAATTAGTAAATACAAACATCAGTCCCAGTACAGATCTGTGAATTAAACTAGAAGCTAAGGTTTTATTCAACTAAAAATTGACTGAGCAGCATACTCAACCTCAGTCCAAACTCCCTTGTGCTCACTCTGTCATTGTCAGTCTTGCTGTGCCTGGGGCCTCTCTCAGCTCAAGAATTATGAGGGTTTTTTACAGCAGACCATTAATAACTTATTAAGACATGAGCAGAGATGGAATTTTGTATGTTGCAATAAGCAGCCTCCCTTCTTGGAGAATGTGGAGGAGGTGCTGCTCTCTGGCCCTGATCTTGTGCAATTGGCCAAAAACAATAATTAAAAATAAACGCAGTTGCTAGAATTCCTTTCCAGATATGTCTGGATGCTTAACTATATGGTGACCAGGACAGTTGATGAATTGTGGGTGCACTAATCTCGCTCTCTGCTCTGTTTTATATTTGATTGCAGACACCAGCCTCTCTTGGAGATTTATCAGATCCTGCTATTTTGTCCAAGTCACTGGAAGAGTTTTGTGTCTCCCTAAGCTGTTCCCAGCCCTCAGCTGAGCCTAGCCACCTGGAGACTGATCCGAACAAAATATCTCCTAACAAGGTCCAGCTTCTTACAGCACCAGCTGTTTCTGCCTCACTTACAACAGCACCTGTATCTTTGGAGAAGCAGAATGGTACTGTGGATTTGTCTGAGTGGTTTTTTAGGATGTGTGAAGACTGAAGGGGTATTAGTATGTGCATTCCACTACCCAGTTTGAATGCTGGCCCTAGCGCTGCGATCCTGGTACTATGTTAATGGCACTGGTGGATGTTTCTTGGTATTGTCTGAAGTCCATTACAGCCAGAAGCTGGGCTCAGGAATCCTGGGGCTAGGGCACTGGTGTATGCAAATGGAGACCTTGAATCTTGGCTTCTTGGTGCAATGGACAGATGGCAATAACAGTGACTGTGGATTGATGCAATACTTCAGGCTGGCCCCATGTGCAGAGAAGTGGATTCATAAGTATTTCATGGAGATGAACTTGAATTGAGGTTTATTCCTCTCTTGGTTCATTTCCCTGTCTTATCCAGATATTTTTCTTCTGTTACCTTTGTCCAGCCCTTATCCTAAATATTTTTGCCTGTCTGTTTCAAATGTTAGAATTTCCCAATATTAAATGGACTCTCATCTCCTGGCATTTAAGGGATTCCATGTAAGACCATGGAAAATGAGAGACAGTGAAGCCCTTGTTCTTTCTAAAGCCCTCTTAGCTCCCATGTGTCTGTCCTCTGAAACATAAATTGATTTTAACTTCACAACACCCCTTTGAGGTAATGAAATATTTATCCCCATTTTACAGGATAAAATAAGTGACTCACCCAAGGTTGCATAGTATGTCTGTAGTAGAGCTGAGAATCCAGTTCTTCTGAGTCCCAGTCCAGTGCCCTAACCATTAGACCATCCTTTCACCCTTCTCATTTACTATGCAGGGGAAGTCATTCCAGAGAAGGTAAAGAATGAGGACCTCTTGAGGACCCAAGTTATCCCACTGAGTAGCAGTAACAGCTGCACTACCCGAGGGGCTGAGGATCAGAATTCCCTGATCCTAGCTGCTGAGCTCCAGGTGTCCCAGAAGCTCTACGTCCCTCGCAGCTCGCCTACCGCAGCATTGGGAGCTGCTGCACGCTTGGCCACCTCCAGTGGCCTTTTTCACTGGTTCGCTGTCCTGAGAAAGTTGGAGACATGAGGAGGAGGAACCCCAAGCTGTCTGGTTTCTCAAGAAAGAAGTCTAATCCACTTGTACTGCATCAGACAAGATGGAGAAACAAAGCAGATGCTCTTTGAGGGGCTGGTTCTCCTGTGCCATTTCTCTTTGGCATAAGAGATGCTCATCCTCCTGATAACTAGAGCATAGGGTCTCCTTGGACATGCCTGTGTGTATAGGACAAATGTTGCTTTTATTTTCGGTGGAGATGGTTATATTCCTTCTATTGTACTGCTGTGTAACGACTGTTCTTTTTAATATAGTGGTTTGAATTGTGTTTCAATGTTGTGTTGTGCGTATAAACAGTCTCCAAAAGGTGGAGGAAGGAAATGGGTCACATTTGGCATGTTAGAAACAGACCATCTTAAAAACAAACAAAAAAATCCTCTTTCCACTCACCCCTAAACCACTTCCCCTCAAACAGGTATTGCCTTGAGCGTCGCAACTTATGACTTATTGTGAGTAAGGATTTTTTAAATGCAATGGATCCATCACATAATCCTTTTCTTGGTAGTACAACTACTGGTCACATCGTAAGTTAGGCCATCCAGCCTGTGGTGAGCACTGCTAACCAGTAAAACGGCCTACCTCGTGCCCCACTGTCTTGCCGCATCTACATAATGTTACAATATGGTGGTGGTTCTTCAAGTAGATGCAGCTGTGTATTCAGCTCAGATGTGCATGCCCCCAGTGTACTGGAACCGGAGAGATCTGCCTAGCAATATTTGTAGGGATGGCGCTTGTGCCATTGCAGCTTTAGCCCCTCCCCGACTATAAAAGGCAGCACTGCCTCAAGCCCCTCGGTTCCTTCTGACCCCCTGTGGCTAGAGTCTGAGCTCTGTCCTGTTTCGCTTCACACTTTTGTTCTGTTTCTGAGAACTTTTTCTTGTGTGTATATAGTAGTTAGTAATACCTTAGTTTCATTTCAGTGTGAGTATAGTATTAGAGCAGTTGGCTGCTGTCTGTGATGCCCTCACTAGGGTTCAAGCACTGCCATTGTGTGGTGCCATCTCCCAACAGTGACGCCCACATGAGGTGCTTATTGTGTCTCAGTGAAGGACACATTAAAGAGAAGTGCCCCATCTGCAAGTTGCTCACAAAGAGGACTCAGGTGGCAAGAGTGTTGCAGCTGAAGCAGCACCTGCTAGATCAGGCCATGAGGCACAGAGGCCCTTGTCCCAGTGGTAGTCACCTTCAGATTCAGCAAGTGATGTCGTTGCACATTGGGTTTCCCCCAAGAGGAAGAGCGGTCGTTCACCCTTCTCTGGTAGGGTGAGGAATTGGTCCCATAAAACTAATTGGGACCATTTCACGGTTTGGGGAAACTCCTCATCTTCTAAGAGGAGTGGTCACTGATACTGTACTCCCTCCAGTACATGGGATGAAGCAGATCTGTCAAACTGGTACCATGCTGAGATCAGTGAAAGCCTGTACCATTGACTCAGGTTCAAGCTGTGGGCCATCTATAAAGTCTGGTACTGATGAAGTCTGCACCAGCACTGACTGACTGCATGCCGGTGGCAACAGACGTGATTTGCCCCTCAGTCCCAGACCCTCCACTGGTTCGAGTGCGTTGGTGCCATGCCTTCTACTGCATCACCCTCCATTGTGCCCTTGGCACCTTCCAGCTGTATTGCAGAGCTGCCAAGTTCATTGGTACCATAGTTCACACCTCCCAGGCCTCAGATTGTGGAGTGGAGGCCAACATGGGGCCTGACACCAAAAGCCCCCTTGACACTGGTGTGTATTTTGGGACAGTCATCTTGGTAGCAGATCCCTTAGAGTTCAATACGGCCCTTTGCCTTGGTACTGGGTAGAAGTGTGTCTCATTCAGAACCACTGGTGTGCTGATCCCCTGTTCCTCTTTGGCATAGATGCTGCCCCTGTATGGGCTTCAGATGAGTCTGACCATTTGCCCTGTTGGGGCTGGCTCCCACATTGTCACCAGAAAACCTCCAGGAATCCTCAAGATCCTGCTTGGGGTTGTCCTCCCCCTCATTGTCACACAGGCACCAGAGATTGCATTTGGATCACCATTGATGCTGAGATTGGCATGTGTCCCACAGTCAGGACGGGCTCTTGGTCCAGTGCCTGCTGGCCAGCAATGTCTTATCCATATGCCTACTGGCCTCCTTGGGATGCTAATGAGTCCCTGAGATCTCACTCCTTGACCTGCTCTAGAGCGAGATCACGGGTCCTGATGGTAGCTTCCACTCACAAGTCATCTCAGCTGCAAGTGACTTCTGAGCCTGTTTCCCCTGGACCTCTGGGGCTGTTCGAACTGGATCCTGTAGTGAAAGAACAGGACCCATCATTGGCGCAGCAGATCATCTCCTCCTACCCGAATAAACTTACTGTGCCTGAATCTTCCTCTCCCTCGGTGTCTGAAGACTTTAAGGCACATCTGACGCGTGTGGGCTCTATCTTGGGTATCCAGGTAGAATTCCTGCAGGAGAATATGCAGATATTCTCCAACAATCAGCTCCAGGGAGAGTAGCCCACCCAATAAATGACGCTCTTCTAGAGCCTCTAAAGGCCCTGTGGAATACTCCAGCTTTGTTGCCTTTCATGGCAAAGCATTCAGAGAAGCAGTACTTCCTTCCCATGGAGGGCTTTGAGGGTTTCTACTCCCACCTGTCCCCTAACTCTCTCTGGTGGTGTAACTGCCGTAAATGACAGGGCATGGCAGAGAAGATACAAGTCCACCCCTAAGGACAAAGAGTCCAAGAAGATGGACTTAATGGGAAGGAAGATTTATACCTCCGTTTCCCTGGAAATGCGCATCACAAACCAGCAGGCGTTGCTTTCTAAATGTCTTTGTCAGTTGGGTGGCCATGTCTAAGTTCATGAACAAGTTGCCAGAACCCTCTAGGGAAGAGTTTATCGTCTTCATTGTGGAAGGCCATGTGGTGACCAAGACCTCATTGCAGTCAGCCCTGGATGTGGCAGATGCCATGGCCAGAATTATGACATCAGCTGTGATCACGTGGAGGGGGCTCATGGCTGCAGAATTCAGGCATTGTGTTCAGTGTACAGTAAACTACTGAGGACTTACTATTTGATGGCTGGGTTTTGTTTCAGAGAAAACTGATGAAACCCTTCACTTTTTAAAGACTCCAGAGATGCTTCATGTTCTTTGGGACTATATACTTCAGCCATAAACAGATGCCAGTATAATAGATAGCAGCATTGCTGCTTGCAGTGTTTTGTGAGACCGCTCTCCCTCTCTGTGTGGCAGCAGGACTACTCCCGCAAGGGCCATAGAACCCAGAGGAGAAGGTCCTCTGGTTCTGGGTTAACCAGCTGGCTCACATTCCTCCCCCAGTATCAACCAAGTGCCCATTTTGACTCATGTATCCAGGTCAGTGATCCAGTAGTAACCTCCTTTTCCATCCCACCCTTTCGGGGACAGGCTGGCCTGTTTTTATGGTGTTTGGGACTTGATTACCACCGACATCTGGGTCCTAAGCATCATCAGATCGGGTTATGCCATACAGTTCATCTCCATCACTCCTCTCCTCCCCATTACCCTGTCCCTTTTCAGGGATCCCGCTCATGAGACACGGCTTCTCGAACAGGTTCAGTCTCTAGTGTCTTGCGGGAAGGGGAGAGGAATGGGGTCATAGAGGAGGTTCCCCTGCAGTATGAGGGTCAGGGATTCTACTCCCAGTATTCCCTAGTTCCCAAGCCCAAGGGAGGGATGAGACCTATCCTCAACCTCCGCAATCTCAACAAATATATCAGATACATGCAACTGTCCTCCCCTGCCTTAAATCACAAGGACTAGTTTGCTGCCCTAGACCTTCAAGTTGCTTATTTTTACATGGAGGTTTCTCCAGTTAGTACTGGTCTGTCACAACCATCAGTAAACCATGCTCCCTTTTGGTCAGTCCCTTGCTCCCCAAGTTTGTACCAAATGCATCATTGTAGTGACAGCATACTTCATGAAGAGGGGAATTCATATCTTCCCATATTTGGCCAATTAGCTACTGAGGGGCAGGTCCAGAGAAGAAATCCTCTCACATTCAGTTCAAGCTGTGCTTACTGTATCGTCTAGGTCTCATCTTAAACAGCAGGAAGTAAACATTTTGTTCCAGCTCAAAGAACAGAGCCCACTGGGGCTCTGACTGACTTTGAATTTGAGTGTGTCTGTTGACTGACTGATTCTATGCAATTTGCCACCTGTGTCTGGAATGGCAGTTTCAACCCTCAAGCACTGCCCGTATATGCCTGATGTCACTAGGCCATATAGTTACATGCACACAGGTAGTCCAGTTTGCCAGATTGTGCCTTCATCCTATTCAAATGTCACTGAAATAGGTCTGTCATCCGAATAGTCATCCCTTAGGCAGACTGGTTCAACTTCCTCCACTGATCCTAGACTCCTTATGCTCATGGACAGTTCAGGGAAAGGTGCTATGGCATTCCCTTGGCTCAGTCTCCACTGACCATAACTATTGTCACCAATGCCTCCTTAATAGATTGGGGAGCACATCTGGAGTCACTGGAAGTTCAAGGCCTGTGGTCAAAATGGGAAGCTTCTCTGCACATCAGTGTCCTAGAGCTTTGTGTCATCTACAATGCCGGTCAGACTCTTCAAGATCACATCTGGGACACTGGGACTTGCATCTGAAGAAGTGAGATTCTTACCCACAAAAGCTTATGCTCCCTATACTTCTGTTAGTCTTAAACGTGCCACAGGACCCTCTGTTACTTTTTATCTGGGACACCGTGCCTCTTATGCTCACCGCCAATACCACCGTGATGTATTACATGAACAGATGGTGGAACACACTCCCTGACTCATGAATGGGTTCTGAAGCCCAGCATCCGGTGGTCCATTTTTGGAGTTTGGCGTGTCCTGACAATCTGCCTGTTTGCCATGAGAGACAACAAGAAATACTGGCTGTTTCGCCTCCAAGGAGGGCCTCAGTCCAGGTTCCCTGACCAGGATTTTTCACCTGAGTTGGGAATTGGCAGTCCTGTATGCTTGTCAAATTTGGATCATCCTGCAGGTCGTTCTCAAGATGAAGTTGGACCATGCTACGCTAATTCTCATTTTTCTAGCATGGCCATGACGGTATTGATTCTCCAACCTCCTCACATTATCAAGTTGACTTCCCATATCACTTCCTCTTCACCCGACCTCCTGATCGAGCATCACGGTCAGGTTTTGCATCCAGTGCTCGGCTCAGCTTCCTGCATTGCACAGCGTGGATGCTGCCTGGCTAGATGAGGAGGAGCAATGTGCGGAGGAGGTCTGACAAGTCTTGCTCAATAGTAGGTGGCTCTGGTTGAGGGCTTCCTATTCAGTAGAATGGAAATGGTTCTTGATATGGTCATTAGCCTGGGAAGTTCAACTGAAGCTGGCTTGTATCCAGGACATCTTGGAAAACCAGTTACACCTTCAGTCTTCTGGTCTTGCACTTAGTTCACTGAGAGTCCACCAGGTGGCATTTTTGGTGTTTCATCCACCCCTGCAGGGCAAGTCGTGTTTTCAAACCCCAGGGCACTGAGGTTCTTGAAAGGAATAATTGGTCTTCCCACGCTGGTTAAAGAGATGATTCCTCTGTAGGACCTAAATATTGTTTTAGCAACTCTTATGGGACCTCCATTTGAGCCTCTGGAAACTTTTCTTCCTTCTGTCAGAAAATTGCCTTTCTTGTGGCAATAACATCTGCAAGGAGAGTGGGTGAGCTGCAGGGTTTGGTGGTGGAGCCTCCTTCCATGCAATTTTCTAAAGACAAAGTAACTCTGGATAAAAACTTAGGGTGTGGTTGCAAAGTAGTTTTCTAGTTTCACTTGAACCAAGCTATATATGTGCCCAGGTTCTTCCCTAAGCTGCATTCAACTGCAGAGGAACAGTGTCTCCAAACATTGGATGTCAGGGGATGTTTAGCTTTTTATCTGGTTAGGATCAAACCTTTCTGCTCCTCATCTAATTTGTTTGTTTGTTTCATGTGCAGACCGAATGAAGGGTCAAGTGGTTTTCTTCAGACGATCTCCAGGTGGATAATTTCGTGTATCATGACAGCATACAAAGTAGCCCAGGCTACTCTTCCTCAAAGGGTGCAAGCTCATTCCATGTTGATGGCATTTCTAAGCAACATTCCTATAGTGGACATCTGCAAGTCTGCCACTTGGTTCTCGGTGCATACTTTTACAAACCAATATGCCGTTACTGCTGCATCCAGATCTGTTGCAAACTTTGGGAAGACAATCCTCCAGTACTTGTTTAAGTAGACTCTGAGCCCCTCCTATGAGGGGTGTGGAGTGGTGCTACCTTTAGATAGCAAGGGGAGGGGCTAGGGCATGAGCACAGCCCCTTCGGGCACTACTAGGCAAAGTTCTCCTGCTCCGGTGCACTGGGCATGCAGACACCTAAGTAGAGTACACATCTGCCTCCTATCTTGAAGAAGAACAACAGTTACAGATAGGTAATGTTTTATTCTTCAAAAAGTGGCTCTGAAAATGGCACTTCTTTCTTAGCAGATCTGCTTGTGTATACTCAGATACAGCTGCTGACTTTGGTAACAAAAGGTTTTACTGCTTTTTTTTTTTTTTTTTTTTTTTTTTTTTTTACTCCTGTCAGTGCTCCAGGAGCCAGCAGTGAGGAAGGAGTGAGCTGGAGTCTGTACCATCTTATGCGTCAACAAAACTTGACTAAATGCCACCAGTTACCCCTTTGCAAATACAGTGTAGGAGTGGGGGTTGTTGCAGTGTGGCTGAGGGCACAGTTTGGCTTGTGAAATGTTTTGCTGGCAGTTTGTCAGATGGAACAAACCCAGCTTGACTCAGCTCCCCAGTGAAATGTGCAGGGTGGGCAGGTAGAAATAACATTTGTAAAATGATTTTTTTAATCTGCAAGTCAAGAGGCAAACTTGAACAGCCCCCACAATGCCATTTTTAGTTACTTTTCAGACTAGAACCCGCTGTAAGGGTAAGAGACAAAACCTTTGTCTAGACTCGGGGTGGAGGAGAGAAAGGTGCTGCTTTGAGTTAATTTAACTGCATTGAAAACCCCCTTAAACACAGACAATGCAGTATAGACACAGTTCAAGAGCTTTAGTTCAATTTTAGCAGGTCCAGATATAATGTGACAAAATCCAAGAGATAAAGGCACAGCAGTATAAGTTACAGAACAGATAACACCAATCAGGAATTTCACTGTTCAGGCCGAGACTATTTTTATCATCACCTTTACAATTATTTAAAGAGCTGTTATGCTTTGAAAAGTTTGAAAATCATACTTTTTTTTTCTCCCTTTGCGTATGTAGAATCAGATCTGCTGACTGCCATGACAGAAGTAAGTGTACCACTTGTCGTAGCCCTGCAAAGCCAGTTCTGCTGTGGAAAAGTGAGCTTAATTCTTTTCTGGCTCCTGCATCAGCAACAACATTGACTAATTTTCCATTGCAGAGCTACATTCTGCCCTCAGAACTTCACAATCTCATTGTCCACCTTCAGTGCACTGCTGGTGGACCCTGTTGGAGGTAATATTCAGATGCACCTAAAGGCAGAATGTGGCCTGCATATTTTTATTACTGGTGATACATGAACCAGAAAAAATGAGGTTAACTTTCAGATCCCCGGTAGTTTGTAGAGGGGGAGAGGAAAAAAAGCTCTTGTAAACTAAGCAAATATGATGTACAAATTGAAACACAACAAATAAGGAGCCTCAACAGTGCCATTTTAGAGTTACCTTTCACAGTAAGCATAAAATACACCTCTACCCTGATATAACGCTGTCTTCGGGAGCCAAAAAAATCTTACCGCTTTATAGGTGAAACTGCGTTATATCGAACTTGCTTTGATCTGCCGGAGCGCACAGCCCCGCCCCCCCGATCACTGCTTTACCACGTTATATCCGAATTCGTGTTATATCAGGTCACGTTATATTGGGGTAGAGGTGTAAATGCAAAACTTATCTTTTAAAATAGAAGGAGAAACCCAAAATTGTTTGAAGAAAATCTTAAAACTCAAATTTAGCAGAGAGGCTGCCTCTTTGGGTAGATACATAGTTCGTCTTGTGAATGTTATCTTTTGTACTTCTGTGGCTAAACATATGGTACCACATTCTCAGTTTGTATAAGTCCCCATAGCTCCCTTGACTCAGAGGAGTTGCACTGAATTACACCAGCTCAGAACCTGGCCCATATTATACAGTCTGTTAAGTAAATGATTTTTGCATGCTTGAAAACTGTTTTTTCAGCCGCTACTACGGTGTCATTGTTTTGTCAGCGTGCACTGTTCTAGTCTCAGTGGATTTGTGGCATGAGGCCTGTAAAAGAGCCAGCAATGGGACATTTTATTCTTGGTTTTCAATGAGGACTCCTGGGAATGTGTTTTTTTTTTTTGTTGTTTGTTGTTTTTAAAGGGGGAGGGAGGGGCAATCTTACAAAAAGGTAGTGCCCATTTTGCTGCCTTATTATGTTGGCCCTTTTCCCTGCACAATGCATACTAGTTCAGGAAGGCAAGTGAAATGACTAGTGTTCTTTGGCCTGCAGTAATTGAAATAGACAGACAGTTACTGTATTTTAAAAACATTGTTTCTTGCTAAGCATTGACAAAGAGTGAAATTTTGCATCTGATTCAGGTCAACCACTGAAAGTGTTCTCACAGGGTGGTCCACCTTGGCTTACAGAAGTACAAGCTGTGTGATTTTTATGCTAAAAAAGCTTTGATCACTGATTGTTTGTTCGCTAGTCAGAGTTGGTGTAGGGTGTAGTGGTGCCTGGATTCTGGGTTTGTACACGCATTTGGTGAAGGCTATGAAGTGGAAAGTGAGTTTCCACAGTTTGTGACTTCCCTTTATCTTCTCAGATGAGGGTGATCTCCAAGCTGAAAGAGGGCTAGCTTCTGGGCTCTGAGCGCACAGGAAAGGCAACTCCTCTTGTGTTGGGAGGTCAAGCTAAACTAAAGTGATGACCATTCTGACAGCTACATTCAAATATGTATTGGAGGTGACTTGCGTGGATATGATGGCAGGATGATTGGTATGTTGGCATCAGATTTCCTAAAGGACTGTGTCTTATCCGCATTGCATTGGATGTCTCTGCAGAGATATCCAGCAGTGTCATCTCTTGAGAATGAGGAAGTTTTAGCACAAAATGAAGTAAGAGTGATGTTCTGGTGAAACTATTTTAGGTAGAAAGAAGAACAGGAGTACTTGTGGCACCTTAGAGACTAACAAATTTATTAGAGCATAAGCTTTCGTGGACTACAGCCCACTTCTTCGGATGCATATGCATCTAATAAATTTGTTAGTCTCTAAGGTGCCACAAGTACTCCTGTTCTTCTTTTTGCGGATACAGACTAACACGGCTGTTACTCTGAAACTTTATTTTAGGTAGGGTTTTTCAGGAAGACAAGACTTTAAACTCACTAATTCTTCTGGCCACGGTGGTAGCAATGCAACCATTGGTTTAATGGGTTGTTCCAGAAAGGTGTTCTGTAAGTCTTGCTTCCTGTTGAAAATAAGGACCTCGATAGGAAGACGAAGTTTGGCAGCTGCTTTCAGGAATCTGACATAAGGATCAGATGCTAGCCTGTTTCCTAGGTGACACCTTTACAGCTCCCAGTACAGCAACTCTAAGGCCAGGTCTACACTACCCCCCTAATTCGAACTAAGGTACGCAACTTCAGCTACGTGAATAACGTAGCTGAAGTTCGAAGTACCTTAGTTCGAATTAGTTCGAACTTACCTTGGTCCACACGCGGCAGGCAGGCTCCCCCGTCGACTCCGCGGTACTCCTCTCGGCGAGCTGGAGTACCGCAGTCGACGGCGAGCACTTCCGGGTTCGACTTATCGCGTCCAGACTAGACGCGATAAGTCGAACCCAGAAGTTCGATTTCCAGCTGTCGAACTAGCGGGTAAGTGTAGCCAAGGCCTAAGTATACTAAGGTTCAGTCCTTTTGTATATCCATCAAACAAAAAATTGAGAGGATTTAGTGTTCATATTGGGGAGGTCTTTCCAGCCCCTAAAAGTCTTCCATATTCAATAATAAACCTTGGTGGTGGGATCTTTTCTGAACATAGGATGGATGTCCATCACGACATCAGAATATGCCAGGTTTTGGAGATTTACTCTCTTGAATTCCAGGCCCTTAGCTGGTGTCTGGTTGGATCTCATCATTTTACTGGTCTTACAGGAGATCTGCTGAGAAATGTGGTTCTCAAAGAGCTGTCCTGGAGTCAGGGTCCTATAAGGCTAATAATAGGGGTCTATCTGGAAAGTACTGGCCCTGACCAAGCTGATCTTATAAGCAAGAAGAGGCAGAGGAGGGAAAGTGTACATCAGCTGATTGGACCAGCTGAGGGACAAGGTATTGCCCTCCAGGCCTGTTTTCTCCCAGTGCCTGGAGCAGAAGAAATCCAATCATTTATTCTTGCTGAAAGCAAATTCATCTATTTGGGGAGTGCCCCATCTGAGTGGTGGTGGAGGAACCAAAAGTGGTGAAGGAGAAACTATAGGTCATCATCTTAGTGCAATAGTGTGCTCAAAAAGAAAATGCTGTAATAGAGGACCCAAAGAGACTTGCAGTTGGAAGTTGCTCCACATGGTGGCTCAGTCTTGAGGAATTGCCTATATGGAGTCATGTCTATAAAAGGAGCTTCCCAAAGAAATCCAGTGACACAAGATTATTTGTTTGTGTTGTTGCATAAAGTATTATAGAATCATAGAATATCAGGGTTGGAAGGGACCTCGGGAGGTCATCTAGTCCAACCCCCTGCTCAAAGCAGGACCAGTTCCCATCTAAATCATCCCAGCCAGGGCTTTGTCAAGCCTAACCTTAAAAACCTCTAAGAAAGGAGATTCCACCACCTCTCTAGGTAATCCTTGTATGGACACTTTCTATATCACAACTAACGTACCCTTACAGGGGTGGGAGTGTGTGTGTGGGGAAGAAACCAAGAGGATTGTCTTTTCCCTTGTGGAGGAGAAGGAGGCAGAGAATTTCTTCATAGTCCTCACCAGACAAAAAAAGTTAAACTGCAGAAACAGGAGCAGTGTTGTCTCAAAGGGATTTGAACCATGGAGAGGGTGGCAATACTGGCTCCTTTGGAGGTACATGAAGGGTTAGGAGGAGATGTGGAAGTAATGTTGCTTCAGAGGGAACAGAACTGTTAGGAGACCAGGCTACTTACGTGTGGAAGAGTGAGCCTAGTATAGGAAGAGACAAGTGGTCTCGCCTGTTGAAAGGGGAAGTTGTGCTTCTACTAGAACAGCACATGAACTGGAATTTACATCCCAGGAGAATTTCGCCATTTCGGGGGAGGTGAAATGGCAGTCCATCTGTAGGAGGAAATTGCCATCTTTTTATTAAAATTGAAGTAAAAATGTTTTTCCTGAAGCCTGAGAACTGGATATTTTACAAACGCACACAGCCATTGGTAGCTTTTTGGAGCAACTCTAAATGGAACCTGAGACATGCTGTGCTGGGCCTCCGGGAAGGGCAGCATTTAAGGCACCGTCCAGGGGCAGCACAGCTTGAAGCCACCATTTTGTTGTCTGGATTCTGGGCCACTGCAGGAACCAGCGTGACTGGTGATATAAACGTAACCAGGGACCTCTCTAACTTACAGTAGCCTGCCCAGAGCTGACTGTGGGCTGCTGTCCAGCTATCGGTGCTGTGGAGACATCCCCCCAGCATGCCTCCTCCAGCCCCACTCCAACCATCCCCTATGCCAGACCTTGAGAGGAGCGGCATAGGGCCACTATAGGCAACCCTATGCTACTGTTGCACTGAGGTAATTCTTCCCCAGCTCCTTATGGCTTTATAGCAGCCCCTCCATGCTGCTGGATCCACTTACAGGGGCCACAGAGAACTGGCCACCTGACTCCTTCTACCTCCTAGACCCTAGTTTTTTAGCTCCTAGGCCCCACTGCCCCCTCTCACCTTTGCTTGGGAAGAAATGACTTGCTGCTAAAGGCTGTGGGTAGGATAGTGACTATAAAAGATCAGAATTAAGGCTGGGGCCTGAGACCCTGAGCCATTAAGCACAGTAGTGGAGAGAGAAGCTTGTTTTTCTCAGGTTTCCAGTAGAAACCTCCCTTCAGTTTCCCCCAGTGGGGGTTTCATTAGCTGTTTGCTTTTTGTAATTAAGTTGCTGACTTGCTGATTCAGGTGGTTTTCCACTGACTCCATAAACGGAGCCTGTTTGGCTCAGCTTTGCGTGGGCTCTCCCATTGCATTCTGGGAGGTGGGGTGCTGGCCTAAGGGGCTCTATATGTCTAACACAGAGTTCTTGGCTGCGTTAGCCTGTTAACTATCATGTGACATTCCTCTCCCTCCCCCCCCCGCATCATTGCCACCTCTCTCCGCAATCCCCTTTACCTAACGCCACCGCTGCCTGCCTGGCAAATGACTTGTCCACCCCAGCACCTGCCAAACCCTCCTGTTACCCACCACGTTCCCTGAAGTGACTCCCCCAGCTGCCTGAACCTTCCCGCTACCTCATATGTAACACGACTCCCTTCATAGCTCCCCTTCACCTGCCAAGGAGCCCAACAGTCCCACATAGCTGCCAGACCCTTCCTCTCCCAGCTGCCTAGTCCCCACACTGCCCCTTGACAAGTTCCCAGACTCCCTCTTCCAGCTGCTGAATGTCCCCATCCTCCTGGCAATTCTATTGGCCCAGCTCTGTAGGTACTGCTCAGATTGCAGGTCTCCCATTAAAACCTTGGCTTATGGACTGAGTCTGCAGTTTTGTACTTAGCACTGCTTTATGGGACAGGAATCCCTTATGGATCCTTGCAGTGAGCATTGCTCAGCCAACAGGGGTCCCTACAGGGTGCCCCGAGCCACCTCTAGTGGGGCACAGCCTGGATGGCCTCCACAAGGGCTGCAGGCTTGGGGAGTGGGGATCCAGGGCTGGTGAATCAAAACTGGTTTTCCCTTGTCGCCAGTGGGCATCCTTGTGTTAAAGGCTTAAACGTAAAGGAGAGCTTGCCTTGTTTGCTGGGATGGGGCGTGCCCTGAGCTGATTGTTGCCATCCTGATGCTGTTCATGCTCCTGTCCTGTCAGGTCTCTGGAGAAGCTGCTGCCTGATGGGTGTGGTCAATTTCCAGTCGCCTTGGGCTTGCCCAAAGTGGTTACCGCAGTGTGATGATGGCGTTTGAAATGGCTGGCCACTAATCAGGTCCCAAATTGGGTTCGGGTGTGGCTGAAGTGCTGAGGTTTAGATTTTTGGGTTCAGGGCCAGTCCATATTTATAGCAATACCCTAATGTCTGCTTACCGCCCAGCTCAGTTCTTGTTTCCCACTCTCCATTGTTCAGCCCTGATGATCCTGGGTGTGGCCTCACTGATCAGCCTCCCATTTTCTAATGAATAGTGTAGAAGGCAGGATGATTCCTGCCTAAATTTGCTGTATGACCTCCAGCATAGCGCCTACCCTAGGGATAATCAGATTGAAATGCTGAATTTGGTGTTGGTGCAGTCGGGGAGATGTCCCAAAACCTGGAAAGGCAAAAACATGTATGATCGGATTCTTGTCTGTTTCATTTGATCCCAGGCTAAGCAACCTATTTGCTCTGCTTCTGACCCATGCTCGCACCTTAGACTGCTAGCCTTTACAGACAGGCAGCAAAATGTGCACTTAATTAGGAGTTTGTACTAAAATGTGGGCACCTGCTTATAGCAGAACCTTGCTGGTGTAGCGAAGCTCATGTATGGCTTCAATAAAATGCAATGTGCAGAATGTAAGTCAGATTCTAGTGACCATTCCTTTGGGTCCATCTAGAGAAGGAAAATGACCTAGTAACACTTCCCCCCCCTCCAATGGCCGAGCAGCACTTCTGATAGTGCAACTCTGGGAAGCCTCCCAGCATAGGTAGGATCCAGTGTTGGCCTTGTGTACAGTATGCTCAAGTAGGTGACAACTCGCTCTATTTTGATTAGAGAAGCACAGACCCCCCTCTTCCATCCACCTGCTGAAAAAGATTCTTCATTGGGGCTGGAGCTTCTTCATCTTCAGACATCTGAGCTGACAAAGTTGTCTAATTAGAGTACCTCCATTGAGTTCTTCTCAGGCCACGCACAGCTGGGCCCTGGGACCTGAAGCAAGTAAGTTTCCTGCCATCTCTAGGGAGGAGTAGCCCTGTGTGTGAGGAATTCCCAGGTAAGTGGGTTTTCAAGGCCTTTGCCGGGTGCTGGACCAACACAAACAACCAAAAATCAGACCTGGGCAAATTATGAAGCATTGACTGCGCAGGGCAAACTAGGGTTGGAGCAATAGGTGGGCTGCTTCTGGGGAATAGTGTCCCCCGAAGATCTGTCACTCGCCAGCTGGGTGAGGAAAAGCAAATGGCAGCATAGCAGAAAGCGAGGAGGGGCCCTTGCTGTTCCAGCTCCTTTCTGTGCTAATGTCAATTGTTAATGAGCTCCGGGAGCAGCCATGTGTGGCCTGGTGCTGCCCAAGGTTTGGGTGGGAGTGGCACAAGGACAAGCTGGCATGCAGCTGGCTGTAGGGTGTGGGTGCGGGGCATGGAGTGCATTGCCATGGAGGGGCTCTGCCTGCAGCCAGGCTGACATGTACCAGCCATGCTGGGGCCCAGCAGCATTGCCATCCTCGGGAGCTGCTGCCCTTCTGCCCCAGAGGAGTGAGTGGGGACTCTGTCTTCACCGTGGGGTGGGTGGGGTGATCTTGCAGACAGTTTGAAAGCCTTTGAATCTGTATTCTACCTGGCTTAATTCTGCACAGTAGATCCAGCTTGGGACTTTTGGTTTCCTTAGCATATGGCTTTGCTAGAGCAGGTGGCCAGTAAGAGAATCCCTGAGTTGGGATAAGCGAGCTGCATTTCTGCTTGTAGCTACTAGATGGCAGCCTAGGGCAGGATGCAGACACAGTTCAGGTCTTGTGTGTGTCAGTGTGAGACATGCTCCAGTAGGAGAGATGAGAGCTGAAGTCTGAGTGATACACTGGGATTCCCACTTTATTTCCCCAGGCATAACAATGATCTGAGGAGCTCGTAACACAAGATGTAGCATGGGCAAAATGTCCCAATTTCCAAGGCTAACGCTGCACGTTATTCCTGACTCCCTGCTTGCTTCAGTGTTGGACCTGCCCTCTCCCCAGCTCTGCTGCTGCCCCTATTATCAAACCAACAGCATCCGTCCTAGCCCTGTTGCAGGCCTCTGCTGTACAGAAACTCCCAACCTGACCAAACTGCTCTGGTCAGAAATGGATTGAAGGGGGTCTAAATGAAGGCTTGGTAGGATCAAAGAGGAGACACTTCAGCAGCTGTAAGAATGGCAGGTGGTGCTGGGAGGGAGTTCTGGGGGGAAGAGGGTAGTATGAGGAGCTGAGGCCCCGTACAGAACAATGCCCACTGTGATAAGGCCTCTGTTTATTCACTTCCCTGGAAAGAACTAACCTTGTGCTTAATGTTCTAAGGATTCTATGATCTGTCATCCCCTTAGGAACTGGTTAGTGTTCTAGGGCTAAAGAAACTATTGGATTCGGAACGTCTCCCTGGAGAGCAGGTAGGTAGGGGGAAATTCCTGCCTGGGAATCTGTAATCGCAGCTTGGGCTGTGCTGTGTGAACTCCTCCTCTTAGGCTACATCTACACTACAGGGGGGAGTCGATTTAAGATACGCAAATTCAGCTACGTGAATAGCGTAGCTGAATTCGACGTATCGCAGCCGACTTATCCCGCTGTGAGGACGGCGGCAAAATCGACCTCTGCGGCTTCCCGTCGACGGCGCTTACTCCCACCTCTGCTGGTGGAGTAAGAGCGTCGATTCGGGGATCGATTGTCGCGTCCCAACGGGACGCGATAAATCGATCCCCGAGAGGTCGATTTCTACCCGCCGATTCAGGCAGGTAGTGTAGACCCAGCCTTAGGAAAGCTCAGGTGATCTATCTGAATCACTCTCTGATGCTGACCGGCCTGCCTGGGGGAAAGGAGAACAGTGGCTGAGGTGTTTGGGGTAGGTGGATCAGGCCTGAAATGCACAAGACCATACTAGATCCAGGAAGGGGTGCAGCTAGCCCTGGGGGATCTGTCTTGGGAGCCTCCTTCTCCTAGCCTAGAACAAACGAGAAGAGCTCACGAGGCAGTGTTTTATGATAATTAGCTGGGCTGTCTGCTGCATAGAGCTAGGACTGCTGGCTAAGGGTGTGTCTACACAGCAAAAAAACCACAAACCCTTGAGCAGTGAGTCTCAGAGCCTGGGTCAACTGACTGGGGCTTGCGCCGTGGGGACAGTGTAGACATTTGGGCTCAGCACAGAGACCAGGCTGTGAAACCCAGGGAGTGGGGAGGGTCTCTAAGTCCTGGCTCCAGCCTGAGCCCAAATGGCTACATTGCTCTTTTTTTAGCCCCACAGCATGCATTAGTTGATCTGGTCTCTGAGACTCACTGCTGTAGGGTATGGGGTTTTTTTACTGTGTAGATGTACCCGATATGATTTAGACTACAGCAAGAGGCTGGAAATCAGGAGATCTGGATGCTGTTTACAGCTGTGGCACACACTTGTTGTTGGCCCTTGGGTAAACCACTTACCTTCCATGTCTCAGTTCTTCCATGTGTGAAGTGTTGATAATTAGAGCTGAGCGAACGCTTTGTAGGGAATAACTTATTTAACAAATGTCACCTTTTTCTGTTTCCAAATTGCTCACCAACAAATTGTGCTTATATTATTTATTTAAAATTGTTCCCTAATAGTTCTTGGTCTGTAGATTATTTGTGAGCTGTTTGTTGCCAGCACCTAGCCCTTAAAAGGAAGGGGTGTTCATTTTTTTGACTGGACACACAAATCACATTATATTGTTTTGCTCTTTGATCTGAGGGGATATGACGATCAGCTGACTGGCACACGTTTGCATTTATCCATTTGAGATGCATATTTTGCAAATATTTTGTAATATCCATTTAAAAATCACTGTTCCCACAAGTGTGCCTGCCAGAATAATCACTGAACATGACTTGAGTGCAGACCAGGTCACTAGTATTTGTATTGAGCAAAAGCTTGTGAATGTGTTTTCATGTATTAACTCACTCATGTAATTGCACCTCCATGGGAATGTTGTGAGGCTGAATGTGTTGTTGCAAGTAAATGGCTTTGCGATTTCGCGTGAAAGGTGCTGTAGAAGGGTAGGTTGTTACCGAGGAGTGTGAATT
Source organism: Trachemys scripta elegans (assembly GCF_013100865.1). Lineage (NCBI taxonomy): Eukaryota > Metazoa > Chordata > Testudines > Emydidae > Trachemys > Trachemys scripta. The sequence goes on from NC_048305.1 coordinate 52,169,266, forward strand.
TCTTTGCTTAGAGCTTGGGAGTGTCAATCTCACCAAGCACTGGTGTGTTGGTATGAGCTTCTGGCTGCCCACAGTTAGAAACCGTTCAGATTAGGGTAGTGCATCAGAGCCCCAATCCAGGATCAGTGCTCCATTGTGTTTAGTGCCCCTGCCTGCCCAGAACCGCACCGCTGACCGTCTGTGCAGTTAACCAGCTCAGCTGTTGACTGAGTGACACACTAGAATACCGGCACCCTGATCGCTACAGCCTTGTTCTAATGGAGTAACTTAGGCTTTCAAAAAGCGATTCCTCTAGCTGATGATTGTACTGTTCCCTTCTCACCAAGCTGTGCTCTGTTGTTTTACTGTCATAAACAGGGGGATCGTTAAATGGGAGATGCTGGTTATGACCTCTCTGCGACCCCAAACCAGCAGTGAGAGATGAATCAATTAAAGTGAAGGAAAGCCTGTCATACTCTGTTCAGATCAACGTAGGCAGAATACCTCCCACTGCGGCGGGACAGTGAGGACAGATGCAGGATGCACATGCATTGGAGAGGTGCAGGAAGTACAGTAACACCTTCCGTGGTTTGTCTGACATTTCCCATATAAGACCCTCAGTTTATTACCTTATAACATCACCAAATTTCAAGTGTTTGGGCTGAAACGTTTCCTACCTGATGTTGTCTTTAGTCTGAATTTTTTTTGGATAATGTCAGCAAAAATGGCTCAGATGCTCCTCCAAATGAGGCTAGTGAAAAATATGTTGTTTTGCCATGTTAATTTTGTTTTTCAATATTTCATTGAGCATCTCTAGCACCCCATGTCTTGGAGCAGGGGCTTGAAATTTGGCAGTGGGGTCAGTCACCCCAGTGTCAGGGATGTGCTTTTTGCTGTCCCCATGAAGAGCTACTCACATTTGGCCAGTCTCAATCTCCATATGCTAAATAGAGGACTTGTTAGACTTTGGCCCCTAGATTCCATGCTGTGGGGCTGAGCAGGACTCCCCTTGCAGTGGCCAGGGGACACTGGGCTAGGCACAGGAACTGAGAGCAAGGAGACTCTCTCAATACTCCCCATGCTTGTCCCTGGGCAGGGTGATCTGTAGAAGGAGCAGCAGCTGGGTTGGAATGCAGAAGTGAGAAGAGCCAGACCTGGGGGTGAAGATGGGGAGCCTGGGATGGGATGTGCAGCCAGCAGTGGGGACTGGGACTGGCCTGGGGAGCTGATGAGCAGGGCTGGATGGAGACATTTTTTGAATTTGCAGAATGTTACCAAACTTTCCTAACCAAATCGCCAGAGAGGTGGAGTCCCCACATGGTAAGCATCCAAACTGGAATGAGTGCTGGAGAACGGGACCTTGGGATGAAATGGAAAGGGGTCAGATCAGCCATAACGTGCCACTTTAGCATGAGAAGTGTTGCTGTAAAAATGGCATCTGCTTATACAGCCGGTCTGCTTCCTGGCTGCATTGAGATGCATCAGCTTTTTAGTTGCTGAGACTGGGATTTTCATTGAATGTCAGTGGGGTTTGAGTGCCCAGCTCCGTCAGGCTGCTGTGAACATCCCAGCTTTAAATTTTTACATCTCTTCTCCCTGCAGAGCTATGGAGGTGAGCTGGGTTATATTCGTGCTCACCTATCATCCACAGAATTAGTAACCTTTCTGTCATTTTACACCTGTAATTCAATGTGATGGCCCTGGTGTATTTGTTACTGGCGATGATGCATGAGCCAGAAAGAGCCCAGCTTGACTCTCAGATCCCAGAATGAAGGAGGGAGTAAATGAGTCCCTTTTCCCTGAAATTTAGCTCTCAGACTGCAGTTGGGCTGGCTTCAGTCAAACTAAGCCTGAACTGTCAAAGAGCAAACCACTTTGGAAACCACACCGTGTTTGTGTTAAACATTAGACAGCCTTCTGGTAACCACAGTGCCACTAGCAGACTGCCTGAGCGTACTGGCTGCTCTACGCTGTGGTCCTTTGCTCCTGTGTCTGAGGTTTTCACAAACCGCAGCCCAAATTGTGGGTTGCCTGGGCTAATCTTCCAGCTGTGCTGCACGACCCACAGCTTACTGGCAAGTGATAGGCTTGGGACTGTTGGGTCGTATTTAATGCTGCGCGGCTCCCTGTTTGTACACTGTTGCTGAAGGCGCTGGAGCAAGAATAACATGCCTGAGGGAACCAAGTAAAATGTCACATTCATGTCTGTATTATAGCGTACATGCCCCAGCAGCAACACCAAGCCAGGGCTCGGAGTGGGAAGAGAAGGGAGCCCAGCATATTGCTGTAGGCTCCAAGGCTCCTGAGCTCCCTGCTTTGAGCCCTGGGTCCTCACTGTCAGGAGAGAATGGCACTATTCATTGGGTGGAAAGCTCTTGGACTTGCTCTTTGGCTACTGTAAGGAAGCCCAGGGAACATGAGCTTCCCCGGCACCTGAGGAGAGGGGAGAAGGTGGGCGACCCCTCTGGGGCAGAGGGAGGGAGAAGCACTGCACTGAGCATGTGGGGAGCCTTAATTCTTAGTTTTGTCCCTTCTGTTGCTCCTTTCCCCTGAGGATCTCCAGGCCCTTTGCTAAGGTGAGTGAATTAAGTGTCTCAGCCCCCTCTGGCAGGGAGCAAAGTACCATTCCCCCCCACCTCCCCGTTGTACAGGGGGAAGAGTCAAAGCCCAGAGGTGATGCAATTTGCTTCGAGTCAGAGGAGGGCTGGAGTGGAGCTGGGGAAAGAATCCAGGTCCCCAACTTTCAATCCTGTGCCTTAGCACTGCCCCAACCTGCCCCTCTTTCCTGGGTTCCTAAAGGGAGGTGATGGCTCTGGAAGGGAAGACCAATGTCCCTCAATGGTCAGGAGCTTGGTAGGGAAGCTCAGCGATGCCTCACTCAAATCTCCCAGGCCCCTTGGCTTGCTAGCACAGCACTCACTTCCCTGTGATAAATGGCGTTGGGCGGCTGCTAGCGCTCTGAATAAATCTGCCTTTGAATGTGCATCACCCAGGGGAGGCAGGCAGGCAGGCCACCTCTGACCCTTGGGCTTAGTGGTAATTCTGCAACTTGCTGTAATCACTCCTCTGGCTGTAACTTTCGGAAGGCCTGGGCCCCTAACTGGATTATGTCCCATCTTTGGAACTGGGGAGCTTTCACGTTTTGCCTGGTTACCCTTCTCTGTAAGGTTATCAGCAGCTTAATGACCGATTTGAGATATGTGGGCTGCAGCTGCTGGGGAATGGAGTGGAATTTAATTTAAACCTGAACAATTTGCTAAGTTCAAAGGGCCAAAGCTCTCAGCTCAGCTTGGAATTTCTGTCCAGAAATATGAGAGCAGTTTTTCCTGTGATCCACCCTTTTTGCTCCCTGGAACCTTTGTAGGGAGGTCAAAATGTGTCTGCTGGTAGGGCAAAACCCTTGGAAATGTGGTCCGGATTCCCTTACAAAGCATTGGAAGTGTTAGTCCATGATTGAGTCTGGCGGTCCACAAAACTCACTGGGAACAATGGGGGTGTGGGGGGATGGGGGGGGGGGGGGGGATAAAAATACTTTGTATTTCTTTAGCACCTGTTGGCTAGGACTCTTCATGGCTATTTCTGTATTAACACTGTGTCCTGGGAAGGAAGGTATTTTTATATTTTGCAGATGAGGAAACTGAGGAACAAAACAATGAAGCAATTTGCCTAAAGTCACAGAAATTCTTTAGCAGAGCCTGGACTACCTTGTGCAGTGGTTCTCAACCAGGTGTTCAGGGCCCACTGGGGGCTGTGAGCAGGTTTCAGGGGTCCACCAAGCAGGGCTGACATTAGACTTGCTGGGACCAAGGGCAGAAAGCCAAAGCCTCGCTGCCTGGGGCTGAAGCCCAGGATTCCAAGCCCTGCCACCCAGGTTGAAGCCGAAGCCTGAGCAACTTAGCTTCACAGGGCCCCCTGTGCTGTGGAGCCCTGGGCAGTTTCCCTGCTTGCTACCCCCTAACGCTGGCCCTGGCTTTTATGTGCAGAAAAACAGTTGTGGCACAGCTGGGCCATGCACTTTGTATAGCATGCTGTGGGGGGCTCAGAAAGAAAAAGGTTGAGAACCCTTGGGCTAGTGGATGGGACCCTGGCCTAGCACGCTGGAGACCTGGGTTTTATTCCCAGTTCTGTTACTGACCCTACTTCACCTCCAAGTGCCAGTTCCCATCCCCATTTGTCTTCATTGTCTAGATAGATTGTAAACTCTTCAAGATAGGGCCAGTCTGGCCAGCGCCTAGCACTGTAGGGCTCTAAGTGTGGTTGGGGCTGGCTGTCAACGCAAGAGTCCTAGATTCCCTGTCTTCTGCTTTGACCACCTCTAGTATGCTGCTGCTACTATCCCAAGCACTGCAGGGGCTGGGCAAACCAGCTTGCAGTCTGCACTAGGAGCTGATTGCCCCTTTCCCACCAAGTTGGAATAGCAGGGTGGTTTAGAGGGCTAGCTCCCTGCAATGCTCTTCCTGTGCAGTGATTCCTTGTATCCAGGCGCTGCTGTGTGTGGGGGTGGGGGCTGCAGCTGGAAGGCCAAGTGCTGAAATGCCCCAAAGAAGGCTGTTCTCCTGGGATGTGCAGCCCAGTTTTGCAGGCTCACTAGGGGTAGAGAGGTGGGATGTGCTGCATGGCTGAGCTGAGCTGTGCTGATGTACCACCCCATCAGCCAGTCTGCATGGCTCCCCAGAACTGCTCATCTGCCCACAGCTCCAGGCCCAGTCTCCTCTGCAATTAGTCTGATAGTCTTTGCATAAGTGACTCCTGCAGGTTGAGCTCCTGGGGTGGATCCCCTTACCTATCCCCTGCAGCTGAGGGGGGGTTCTCATGGCTGGAGTATCATCGCCCTGTGACAAGACACTAACATGTTGCGAGTAGTCTGTGGGGATGAAAGTTCTTGTCTCAGGATTCCATGCCACTATTCCTCCGACAGCCTCTGTGACCTGAGTCCCAGTGTGGGCCAGCTGGGGTCACTCAGTTACGGTGAACTGTAAAGAATGGAAAAAGAACAGGAGTACTTGTGGCACCTTAGAGACTAACAAATTTATTAGAGCATAAGCTTTCGTGGACTACAGCCCACTTCTTCGGATGCAAGTGGGCTGTAGTCCATGAAAGCTTATGTTCTAATAAATTTGTTAGTCTCTAAGGTGGCACAAGTACTCCTGTTCTTTTTGCAGCTACAGACTAACACCGCTGCTACTCTGAAACCTGCAAAGAATGGGGCAGACAGACCCCAGAGCTGGGGGTTAATTCAATACTTAAATTCACCAAGTCAGCATAAAACAACTTCTTTATTATCTCACTGGTTATTCAGAAGTCAATAACACCGTTTCCTTGAAGTGATCCAGCCTCTGTCCAGCTACCCAAGTCAAATACGATGATTTCTGAAAATCTTATTTCGTTGTATAAAAGAAAAGGTTCTACCACTCCTAAAGGACCAGACACATTACCTCCCAGGTTACTGAATATTCCATCTTACCCAAATACATGCATACAGCCAATTCTTATTACCTAAACTAAAATTTATTAAAGAAAAGAGTATGGTTAAAAAATGAATATACATACAGACATGAGTTTAACTCTTGAGATTCAGATGCATCGCAGAGCTGGTGAACTTTGTAATTGTAAAGAGTTTTCCGAAATAGTTTATAGGTTATACGCCAATGTCCAAATATCCTATTCAGGGTGGATGACTCAGCACTGGGATCCCAATTGGGTGGCTTAAGCTTCCCCTAATGAAGCATCAAGCAGATCTGAGATGAGCAGGATCAGGACCAAGGGTTTTTTTGTATAGTGTTCTAGCATCCACTTGACCACACAGTCCTAGGTAAACAATAGGCTTTTGATATAACCTTCTGTTTTCTAAACACCACCAGTAATTAGTTACACAAATTAACATAGGGCAATTTATTCATTAGGCAGTTTATCACAAACTTGAAAGGGACATATAGACAATGGCATTACTTCACCCATGATTCACCTAAATGTTAATATACCCTTTTGATCTCTGAATTAATAATTACAGTGAGAGAGAAATTGTCTGTTTACATGGCTAGTGTCTAAGACACACACAATTAGTATCACTTCTAACAATATAGGTTTGCATTTCAAAGTTCTAGCCTATCTACCATGAATGGCCCTCATTACCATTCACATACCTTTCTAACATGACTCTAAAGGTGGGCTTTGGATTGTTCAACCTGCAAGCTGTTTAACCTTTTCTGGCCATGTATTATACTTCGTACAAGATTTGTTGCAATTATATAACAATGGTAGCAATAATGATTTGAATGATGATATTTTAATTAGACAACATCACAGCCTGAAATAAACTACGACAGGCTAAAATGCAGCACCCCACCCCCAATCTCTGGAGCAATGGGCTGTGCCCACATCAGTCCCGCTGGTCACAAGACTGCACTGTATGGTGGGCCATGGTTGCCCCTGTGCATGTCCGTCATCCGGCTGTTGAAGGGCTGGACTTGGCAAGTAATGCATAATGGGATTGAGTGGGTCAGCAGCCGAGATGCAGCACCAGCTTAGGGCCTGCTGCAGAGCCTTCCTGCTGGTACTGAAGTGAAGAGAACAAATTGTTCTGCAATAGTGTCTGTCCCAGGAGCTCTGCTCTGAGCACACGGTGACACGTCAGCCTGAACTCAGTGGCGGGCAACCCTGGGCTGAGCTAGTGCCCCAGTCACAGACAGGTGCGGCTGCAGCAAGCAGGGGTTATTGAACCAGGGCTCCCAGGAGAGGGAAAAAATGTTTAAAGTGAATTAAAAATGGACCTGCAGCATAGCATTCCCCCTCGCTCTGGCTTTCCCTAAAAGCCAGGGCTAGGCAAATGTCCACGAGGTGTGTGCTCCAAGGGAGTGGCTAATGGACTGCAGTGATGGGTGGTGTCACAGTTCACTGCGTCTGTATCGATGGGGCCTTACAACAGATCAACCAGGCGCCTCCCTGGCCTGCTGTCACATGGCCTGGAATAGGACAGACTGGGGATGGGGAGTCAGTGCATTGTCCAGTGCCGTATTGGTTATTACAATAGCCCCTGGAGGCCCGGTTGTGCTGGGTGCTGCACACACCCAGCGAGAGCCCCTGGCCGGAAGGGGCCTTGTCTACACCCCTGCCTCATACTACTTCAACTCTCTGGTGCATTTCAAATAGTGCAGCTCCTAGTGTGTGCAGAGCTGTACTGTGCTTAGACTGGTGTGACTAAGTCCTGCATGGGACGGGGATGAACTATTCTGCTACAAGGCACCTTTTTATGCTGGTGTAACTGTGTCCATGCTAGGGCTTGTTCTGGGATCTGTGTAACAGGAACTCCTAACTGAAATAGTTATGCTGGTACAAAAGCCACATGTAGACCAGGCAGGCTGGAGGGAAACTGAGGCACGGAGGTGAAGTGACTGGCCAAGCAGATCAGTGGCTGAGCTAGTAATAGAACCCTGGGCTCCTGAGTCCTGGGCTAGTGCTCTATCCACTAGGTTACACTGCCTGCCTGTCAGGTGTCTTGGGCCTGGAGGAGGGCAGTCTGTCCTCTTCCCCACTCCCATCACCTGGGATGGGCTAGAGGGCTGGAGTACTAGAGAGAGGAGAGGCAGCAGCTCTGCCCATCCTGGTGTCAGGCTTGGGCTGGTGCTGTTGAGGGGCCTTCATTGCCCTAATTGCTAGTGGCCGAAGGGATTCTTCCCCTTGGAGTGGGGGCGGGGTGGCGGTTGGGGTGTACTGAGCTCTCCCTATCTTGCTATCAAGTGTCCAGAGAGGGGAGATGCTGGGAGCAGCGCTCATGCTGTGGCCAACATGTGCACATAGTCTTCTCCCTATCCCAGGTGGGGTGTCTGGACGGGTTACAAGCAGGGGTGCCATCACAGGGAAGGGAATGTCTGGTGCCCTCTGTTGTGATGACTGTGCCCTGATTGTGAGCACCGCTGTGAAAAGTGCACATAGGTTTCCCAAGATGTCATTATAACTGAGGGTGACTAATGTTGATGGGACAAGGTACAAAAGGGAGATGTACTGACTGAGTCAGTCCAAACAAAAAGGCCTGATGAGAACTTGGGGACTGTGCTGGGATCAGACCTGATAAACAAGAGAAGCAGGGGTAGAAAACAATGGACCTAAATTGGTGTGTCGAATATTAGGTGGACAAAACAATGTGGGGATGGGCTATTTCACCCAGCACTCCCCTTGGGGGGCCCTTAAAATCAGAGACTTTGAGAGGAGAATGAGCAGATGGGGAAAGCTGGTGCCCAGGCTGCTGGCTGACTGAAAATGGGGAGAGAAGGAAGGAGTGAGCTTCACCATGATGGCTGCCATTCCCAGCGGTTCCTGGGATCCCGGACCTTCATCATCCTGAGCCTGAGAGATGTCCTGGCCTGAAGGGCCAAGAGCGAGGGACCCAGATGACTTGGCCACCTCCACCAGCTCCAGCTCAATCTGAAACAACACCTGGGAAGAGAGACTTCATCTCTCCTTCCTCTGTGTCCTTTTCCATCTCCACCTTATTTCTTCTCTTTTCTATCCTCCTCCTTCCTTCTGTCTAATGAGAGTCTGGCTTAGCCAGCCAAGACTATGGATTTTGCAACACCTGCTGTGAGCCTGTGACCAGAGAGACAGCTAAGAGCAGTGCCCTATACAGCCCAATGCTGGTACAAGTTTGCCAGGTCTGAGTGGCGGATGAGCCCCCGTGCTGGTCCTGTGCTTTGCCAGCAGTGCGAATCAGCACCAGGGACAGTGTCTTCTTGGGATCAGACTTTACCAACAGCGGCAACTCCAGCCCATTTCAACTAACTGCTGTTCTCTTCCCCCAGTGGAATAGTTATTACCATCTTTGATACCATCCAGGACGGTTTCTGTCTAAAGACTCTCTCAGCTAAAGGGAAAAGGAACAAGGGATGTTATTAAAATAAAAGCCTTACTTAATACTTCCATTTCTAATGCTTTAACTGTTGGTCCTCCTTTTCTGTATCTTTAATCAAAGGTTAGAAGGATTTTTAAGGGAGCGTTTGACCTGGCATGAAGCAGGCAGAGGTCTCTGTATACCAAACCCCGAACCTTGTTTAACCCTGTTTAATGTTGGACAGTTTCAGTCATGTTAACAGCTGTGACTCTTTGGGCCCACGTATTCCCTCAGAATGAACAGAGCCCCGCCCTCACCTGGTATCTCCTGATGTGGAATAGGTGAGGGGTAATAAATCGGGGCATACGTAGCCGTCTGCCCAGATGTGCTGCAAGCTGGCAGGGCGGGGGGGGGGGGCCAGGGCACCGAGCAGTGGGAAGGGAGGGGGCAGCGCTGCTCTGTAGATGTGCTGGGAGTTTGGCCGTGGCAGTCAGCAGTTCCATTGCAGAGACTGTAAATGGAAGCACTTTGGGTTTTAAATGGCCTGTCAGAAAGCATTTGGCGCAGGCAGGATGAGGCTGAGAAATGACAGCTCATTTCAGCTTAACAAAGAGCTGCAGCGGCTGACAAATACCAAGTGCAGAGAGCTGGCGGCTTTTCAGCTCAGCCCTTCGCTGTTGCACCCCCACCCCAGACTGTTCACAGCGTGGCTGGAGGAAGAACACAGGAGAGGGAGATGAGGTCTGGCAAGGAGTCATCTCCTCCCCCCCAGTTCACATGGCAGGGGAAATAGCTGGTGGAGGGTGCCTGGATTTAGGGGCTAGAGCCTGTTGTGAGCTGGCACGTGCCCAAGCAGGCCCAGAGGGAGGACAGGCCTCCAGCCGCTGATCTCATCTAAGAGGGTGGGAGGTACAGATGGCCACAAACCCCAGCAACTTAGTGATCAAGCTTAAAAGCTTAAGTGAGTGTTTGAGAAGGCGAAGCGGGGGCTTGAGACACCTGTGGCGCCCGGGACGGGGCAGTGTCACACTGACAGCCAGGGCAGGGGCTCTGGGGTATACGCTGAGTGAAGTGGTGTGGTGTCCCCAGGTATTCCAGCACAGTGTGGTGTCCCAGAGCTGGGGTTGCGTCCTGGGGCTCTGAGTGCACAGAGATGGCTCTAAGCAAGGGGATGAGCTGTGCTGATCTATTTACTCCACTGCACCAGCCTCCCTTTCCCTAATGCAGGGAACAGGATGGTGGCGAGCGGATTAGGCTCATGGTCCTTCTACACTGCAGGGCTGGGAGTGCAGTAGCTAGCTCTAAACTCCCAGGGAGCTTACAATGAGCAAGGCTGGGATGGCCGGAGCTGCGAGCTCCTCCAATGCCAGCAATCCTGCAGCTGTCCCTAGACTGACTCCTAATGAGCGGGGCAGGAACTGCCATGGCACAGAGCTCCACATCCAGCACGTCTCCGTTATTCCCAGCAGTGTGGCCTGGCCCCAGACACTGGGAACACATGACCCCCAAAGCCAGTGCTCTTGCACCGTTCCCTACAGTGACTCCTGCTGGGAAAGGCTGGTGCTGCCACAGCTGCGAGCTACTGAACAGAGGGGTTGGTGCTGCAAGGGCTTCCGTGTCCCTGCACTTCTGGTGTATGAGTTCTAATCCCAGCAGCGCTGGGGGGCAGCCGCGGATGCCCTTTGATTTCAATGGGAGTTAGGCACCTAAATTCCTTTGAGGGTCTGGGCCTAGGTTCATTATTGTAAAGTTCTTCATTGTCACGCTCCGTGTCAGATGGAAGAAAACCTGCCACCTCCTTTGCCCCACCACCATTTTGGCCCTTTGCTTCTTCTCCTTCCCCATCCTCTTTTCTCTGTCTCTCTCCATCTTCCTCATCTTTGTGTCACCTCCTCATCCCTCTACACTTCCTTCCCTGCAGCAATTTCGTCTCCCTGAGCAGTTCTACTATCCCTTCTCCAGTCCATCTGCTAAAATGATCAGCCATGGAACAGCTAAAGAGTCACTTTAGTTGCCATTCCAATGCATTTAATAGAGGATAGGGGAGTTCACACCTCTCCGAGCCATTGGCTGAAGACTCTGAAAGGCACCGTTGCTTTACTTTATCTTCTGTTTGCATTTGGAAGGCATGTCTGGAAACGGGCACTGAATGGCCATGGGGTGCAGGGATACAGGTGCCAGCTGAGTAGCTCTCTGTTTAGTATGAGGGAGGTGTCGTGTGTGTGTGTGTGGTGTGTAAAAATGCAAAACAAAGTGGAATAGATGTGGGGGCGGTTGGAAAGACTGGGAGTGGAATGAAAGTGGATGTAGAATGGTTGCATGTGAAATGTAAATATTGAGCGTATGGCATGGCTGGGATTGGAGCAAACAGGCAAGAGTCTATGCCTATGTGTATACAGTGTATATATATGCCCATTGGTCTCTTGTTCACAGACATGCCTTTCACATAGGCCCCTGGCAGGTAGGTCTTTCACACCTCCCATTCCCTAGACATATTTTGTCTTCCTCCTCCCTCCTCCCGCCCGATCTTCTCCTCTTCAGTGCTCTTTAATCACTGTTGGGTTTTTTCCCCATTCCCTGCCAAAAGGTTTATTTTCTGGTTCAGCTCTTTAAAAGAAGCAGCTAGATGCAGGGGCGGGGGCAGGATCTCACTCACTGCTTTCTGGGTGCTGCACTTGTGCTTTTAATCTCTCTGCTGTCAAGCTCCATTAGGAGATTTGGGCATCATTCTGCTACTTCTGGGGCCCGGCCTCCCTCTAGCCCAGCCTGAAATGAGGGCAGTGCATTGGCTTCAGGAGAGTGATGGATGGAGAGTGATGTCTTAAAGGGACAATGCCTTCTGCCTTTTGTCTTCCTCAGCTGCCAGCATTTTCCTTTGCACCCATTGGTGGGGTGTTTGGAAAGAGATGGTGGCTGCCTTGCTGTGTTGGCAATCATGCAGCACGTTTTGCTAGCAGCGCAGCCTGTGTGCGCAGCATGGCAGCCAATGCAGGTGATCTCAAGAGGGGCCTGGAGAGGTGAGGGGAAGGGGCTTGGTGGGTCATAGCTGCATTAGCATCACCTAGGGTTCCTGACTGGAAAAGGGGGAGAGTTGCTCACTACAAAGAGCCTCAAAACAAGATCAAGGGATGATCAGGCCTTCATGGACTTTGGGGCCTCTGATGCCTCGAGAAGAAGCAGGAGTCGGTCCCTCCTCCTGTCGTTGCCCTGTTCAATGGAGCAGCCTTCTCCCCACACAGCAGCACAAACCCATTGTCAATACGAAAGCTGTGACTGTCAAAGGACTACAAGGATTGGCCCCTCTGTTCCCATTAGTTTGAATGGCGATTAGCACCCAGCTCTTGTACGCAGCTTTGCAAATCTCAGCCTTCTGGCCTCTCTGGGCCAAGAGCACAGCCATGTTTACAGTCCCTCCCACCCCATAACTCCTCCTCTGAGATCTGACCCCAGGTTCATACAGCAGCTTTTCACCGCACAGCCATGTGTCCGACTGTGTGTGTGAGCCCACCTCTGCAATGCTACCTGCTTGTCTCAGTGCATCCTGGGAAAAATCTATCCCAGAATGCCTCAGCAGGGGGAAAGTAGCAAGCAGACATGCACACAGGAGGGCACTGCGGGGTTGGTCACTGGCAAAGGCTACTCGGGCTCAGCTGCCACAGTTACTGGCTGTACATTGACCACAATTGGGGTTTACATACCAGCCATGTTCTGAGCAGTCAGGGCTGGTTACCAGCTTGATTCAAAGTGCTGAGCCAGCTCCTCGGCTGCTCTGAGCCGTCCTCTCTCAAGTAAAGTCAAAGGAGCTGCGCTCATTTATGCCACCCCACTTTAGCAGCATCTTCTCTCCCACTGCTGGTGATCTTCACACTGGCATGTAGAATAGATGAGAGAGCCACTGAGGAGCTACAGGTGACCTGTAACCAAACAAGGACGCAGATGCCATCGCTATGATGAGCTGAAGTCCCCAGGTAACCTAGGTCACAGCTGCACGTCCCAAGAGCACCCAGGTGGTTTCAAAATTCTTCATGTTTCCCTTCTGGTTCCTCTTGGTGAAGAGCAGCACCACTGCAGCTTGTCCTCTTCTGAGCCATGTGATGCTAAGTTGTCAGGCCCACCCCACGCAAGCGTGTCTCCTCCTCCAACACTGCAAGGACCTGAGTTTCTTCTCACTCATCCCAGTGCAAGTCAGGTGTGAGAAGAGACTCGAGTCCAGTTGTTTCCAGAAGTCGGAGGTTGGGGAGGAATCCTGGGCAGGGAATGGCAAGTGGACACATGGAAGCTGGGTGGAAAGAGGATGCTAGTGGGAGCTGGAGCTGTTCAGGTTTGAATTCTGCTACTGACCAAAGTATCTGCTCCTCAGACTGACATCCTCTTTCCACCCATGTACTGGAGACAGGGTCCTGAGCTTCTAGGCTCTTCTGGGCAGCACTGCCCTAATGTCTTGCCTGCACACTGGCCTTTGTATGCTTTCTGCGAATCGCACCATCCTTCGCTTGCTAGCACACAGCCCCCTCGAAGGGGCTCTGTTCTGATCTCACGCACTGGTGATTCCAGGGTGGCTCTGTTGACATCCCTAGCACTGCTGCTAGTTCTCACAGGGTGGCTGGCCCCCCATAGGTGCTGCCGCACCCTCTGGCTTGAAGTGGTTTCCATCATATACAGGGTTTACAGTTTGGTTCAATGGCTCTCAGCACCCCCACTATATAAATTGTTCCAACATCCCTGCTGTCCCCTTAAGTGAAGGGGGACACCGCCACCACTCCCCCCAGCACAGCTACATCCCAGGTTGAGCTGATTAAGAGGGTGGGGTGCCATCTAGGGCTAATGAATGAAAGGAAGACAGCTGTGATTAGGGGGGTGTAGACGGTCCCTCGGGGAAAGCTGAGGGCAGCAGAGCAGGGGTGCGGCTAGTCTGCTGAGGCAGAAAGCCTGGGCCAGGAGGCTGAAAAGGGCTGAGGGTGAGGAAAGAAGCCTAGTGGAGGGTCAGTCCGGTGATCTTCCCCATGTAGAGGCTTAGAAGCCAGGAAGAAGCCTGTGGCGGACTCTAGCTGGGGTGGCTGTTTTGGCTAGAAGAACAGGTGGGGAGCCACGGAGTGCTGAGTGTGGTAGAGCCCACCGGAGCTGGCATAGGAGGTGAGTTGTTGGACTGGGTGGGTGGGGGGCACTTATCAGCTAGGTACATTGTGGGGGGGATAAATGGGTGGTGTTTGGGGGGCCTTCAAGGACTGTTGGCACTTATGTGGCATAATAAACCAGCCCAGGGTTAAGGTAACATTACCCCCATTGTGGTGGAGTCCTTAAGGTGAGGGGGAAAGGAGGCAATAACCCTGGTGTTATTGTGCCCAGCCACAAGGGGGAATCATGATGGGTGAATCTGGAAACTGGCCTAGGGTTGCAGAATGGCTTCTGTTCTAACTCCTTGGGCCAGATCCAGCTTGTCTTGGGCTGCTGGCAGACTCAAGCAGGTTTCATGATGTCTGTTACAGCTGTTCCGCTGCTGTTCTGTTTGTGCTGTGTGGCTGCCCGCCCGGCCATGGAACTAACCAAAGTCACAGCCTGGCCCTGTTCATGAAAATGGCTTGTGCAGACTGACTGGAGCCATTGCTCTGCTCAGAGAGGGGGGCTTTTTGCTCCTTTGTCTAGCTTCTTTGTTCAGGACCCGGCTCGGCTCGGTGTAGGGTGCTCTGCCCAGGTATGCGAGACCTAAAGTGGCTACATAGCTAAGCATATGAGTCATACCTGTGGCTCAGAACATGCCCAGGCATGCCTATGCTTACCTGCAGTTTCCCTGCCTTCTCTCCTCCCCTGGATTAAGGGGAACCAATCAGAGTTACTGGTGGGAAACTGCCTGAGTTTGCCTATAAAAACAGACATTTTCTGATCAGACCCCCGGAGAAGGTCCTTGCTTTCCCACCTGGTCTGATCAGCTACGGGTCTTTGGGGGGCCCTCTCCCCACTCTCGTTTGTTTTTGAGCATACCCCCGTTTTTAAACTCCCCTCCTACGAACAACGAATTTGTGCCTGGAGATCTCCTGATTATTGTAAGTGAATCAAGTCCTCTCTATGTCCTCTAATGTTGAAACTGCTGTTCCTGCTGCTGCTTTTGGGATTGGTAAGGAAAAACCTCTTGCACACTCCTCTTGTTTTACCTGCTGGCTTTCTTTCCCCCAGCAGGCAGACCCAAGCTAACTCCTTGGTCTGTATCTGTAATCTGTTTCTTGCTCCGCAGTGCCTTTGCTGCTAGAAATAAGCCTGTGCCTTCCTGGACTGTATCCTGGGCTGCCAGCTTGAAGCCACCCCACTGCTGCAGCCACCACTAGTTAATCCCCCGCCCCCTTGGAGCTGTATCCTGGGCACACACCAGTCTGCCCTCTGGAACTACCCCTAGTATAAGGTGCACCCATTAGGTTAGATTTAGCTTTTAGTCTAGATAAGTTGTAATTTCATTTTGCATAGCTGTGGTTAAGTTAGGTTTAGGAAATTGCTTGTATTGTACTCTGTAAGTTAGGCTTAAAGTAGGGTTACCATATTTCCACAAGCAAAAAAGAGGACACTGGGTGGGGGGAGGAGCCCCGCTCTAGCCCTGCCCCACCCCCATCCATTCCCTCCCACTTCCCACCCCCTGATTGCCCCCCTCAGAACCCTCAACCCCCCCCTTGTCCCCTGACTGCCCCCTCCTGGGACCCCTGCCACTAACTGCCCCTTAGGACCCCACCGCTTATCTAAGCCACCCTACTTCTTGTCCCCTGACTGCCCCCTCCTGAGAACGCCCTACGACCCTACCTGTCCTCTGACTGCCCCAACCCTTATCCACACCCCCACCCCATATTCACACTCCCATCCCCAGACAGACCCCCGGGGACTCCCATGTCCTATGCAACTGCTCCCCGCCCCTGACAGGACCCCCAGAACTCCTGACCCATCCAACCCCCTCTGCCAACTGTCTGTCCCAACCCCTCTCCACACCCCTGCCCCCCTGACCGCCCCCCCACCCCCCCCCACCCCCCCCCCCCCCCCCCCCTGCCTCCCCCACCCCCCCCCCCCCCCCTTCCCCCCCTGACAGCCCCCCCCCCCAAACTCCTGATCCATCCAACTCCCCCTCCCTGTCCCCTGACCAGGGCCGGCTTTAAAGAGCCCAGGGAATCGGGCTGCGCTCCGGCCGGGGTTGCGGGGCTTGGTGCCGGGCCAGAGGTGCTCAGCCGGGGCTGGGCCAGCGCACTCGGCCGGAACCAGGGCCGGCGCTGCTGGGGCCCGAGCCAGTCCGGGCTGGGGGTGCTGGGGCCTGAGCTGGGCCGGAGCCGCTGGGGCCGCCGGGCGCTGCTCGGCCCGGGCTGGAGGGAGCCGCTCGGCCAGGGCCGCGCCTCCCCGGAGCTCTCCTCCTCGCGCCCCCCCGCCCCAGCTTACCTGCTGCTGCCTCCTGCCTGCCCATGCTTCCTTTCAGACTTCCCGCGAATATCTGATTGGCGGAAAGCAGGGGAGGGGGAGGAGCAGGTGGGCAGAGCGTTCAGGGGAGTGGAGAAGGGGGAAGACAGCTGTGGGCCGGACAGCCTGGTAAGGCTGCAGGGGATGTGGGGGAGCCGGGAAGGGGCTTTGGGTGCCCAGCGGCGCTTGGCCGCCTCTTTTCTGTCTATAAATAGCCGACCGGGGGGAAATCCCAGACATTTTTAGATTTTTAAAAATCCCCCCCGGACAGCTATTTATAGACAGAAAAGCCGGACATGTCCGGGGAAATCCGGACATATGGTAGCCCTACTTAAAGAATTGTTGCATTGTGTTTTGTTACTTGCTAATTTGTGTAGTCTTGGTTAAGTTAAATCATAGATAAGATTTTACTGTGTTCTGTATAATTCTCTCTGCTGTTTAAACTTGCAGCCTGTCTGCTCTCTGTGTCTCCCTGAGTTTAAATCTCCCTCTGCCTTTGGCCCCTGCTCCACCACGGACTCCGCTTACCCCAACCTCACTTCTCTACCACTTTCTCTCTCTCTTTCTCTTTTAATCCCTTCCCCCACGTGCTCACCCCTGCTCACCCCATTCCCACTGCTGCCAAACCTCAATTGTATTACTGAAGTCTAGCATAAAACCCCATTGGTTACCCCTTTTCTCTCTAACACACCTCACATTTTACATTTACACTACTGTGACACATTTTTTACCTAAAGTTGTTGGTTATTTAACACATTTTACCCATACTGTTAGTTGGTTATATGTTGCTGTGACACACTCTTTACATAGAAATTGTTAGCTACCTGTTACATTTATACTTCAGTGTTAATTGGTTACCAACTGTATTGTACCTCACGATTGAAACCTTCTATCGTATTTACTAAAAGAAACCCCTCCCCAATTTTCTACCTTAACAAACCCCATACCCCTCACTATTGAATTTTCCCTGTTTTTGCATTTTCTTAATAAAATTTATTTTGCACCCCACCAGTGCAGTAGTTGTCCCCCAAGATCCCCTACCTGCTGGCAGGGACACATGACAGTGGTTACACTTGGATCATGTTTTCAAGCCTTTCTGTGCAACCAGGTGAGCTAGAAACTTAGCGTCGGTTAAAAACCATGTGATTCTGACATCACACAACTCCAGGAATGAGGCCTGGGCCTGTAACACTGATGCCTTTATTTGCCTCTGGCTTGGTGACTCGTGGGAACTTTCCTCCTCCCACCCTGCTCCTGGAATCCCCTTGGGGAATCTCTGGTCCAGTGGCTGCCTTGAGGTTCAATTGAATGGCTGGGCCTTTTGGCTACGTGAACACTGAGTATTTGGGAATAAAGCCTGGGCCAGCTGCACATGCTGCCCTGCACCCTGGTGAGCAAAGCAGTGGTAAGGAGCTGGAAGGTGTGAGCCCCAGCCCTGGAGCTGGATGGGACTAAGCTGCAGACACCGAACACTGTGGGGTTCCTGTCGGGGGATTGATGTCAGCCCAAGCCCTGCAAAGCAGGTCTGAGGGGGACCCCTATAGAAGGGGTTAATTCTCGCTGCTTCCCTCCTTGCATCTTGAGCTGTAACTTCTCCCCTTGTGTTTATCTGTTTCCTCCTTTGCCCCTTTCCCCAGGAAGGTAAAAGGGCAGGGCTGAGCTGTTGTTCTGAGTCGCATTGTGCGCGGGCTCAGCTCTTGTGACCGCCCCTGTACATCCTGAGCTGTGGGTTGTGGGCTATTACCAGCCACTGAAGCCATGTGAACCACAGGTCCCAGAGGGTATGTTTTCTCTACTTACTGAATTAAGCTGCTTTACCCACAGCTTTCCCGATGATGGAAGAGAATCTGCTGAGCCAAACCCAGCTGTGGCTTGGCAGGCAGAGCGAAGGAGGGAAAGGCTCTGGAGTAAAGTACTGAGTGGTGTCACTCTGGTGACTCTCCCTCCTTGTTTAATCACGACAGTCTCCCAGCCTTGTCTAGCTGTCTGGTCTGCGAGCCTGGCATTGCCTAGACCCATGACCCCAGAGCTGTTCCTAACTTTTCTGGTCTGAGGGCTGGATTATGGGCTGTGACAAGAGTTTCCTTCCTAGGCAGTGCTGTGCCCAGCCGTGCAATCTCCTGTATGGTGCCGAGGGCCAGTTCGGGGGTGGAGGGCATAACAAAGGGAAAGGGAGTAGTGTTCTCCTCTCTTTCTTGCCAGTCTAGCTTTCAACAGATCCAGGATCACCCTGGCTTCTCAGGCCCTGATCCTCAGCTGGTGTAACTTGGCTGACCTTTGAAATCAATGGAGTGATGTTCACTTAAACCACCTGAGCATCTGACCATTAATTCCTGAAAAAAGAAGAACAGGAGTACTTATAAATTTGTTAGTCTCTAAGGTGCCACAAGTACTCCTGTTCTTCTTTTTGCGGATACAGACTAACACGGCTGCTACTCTGAAACCTGTCATTAATTCCTGAGTTATCCTTCCTGCTGAGCTCACAGAGCACCAATTTCCCTTGGGCTCCTGGCCTGAGTGGGGTGGGCTGAAATTCCCTAGCCATGGATTGTCACCAATTGCTTTACCAGCTGCCAGGTTTTCTCTTATGGCAGTTAGCTAAGTGGACATCCATAAGAATGGCCATCCTGGGTCAGACTAAAGGTCCATGTGGCCCAGTGTCCTGTCTTCCGACAGTGGCCAATGCCAGGTGCCCCAGAGGGAATGAACAGAACAGGTAATCATCAAGTGATCCATCCTGTTGCCCATTCCCAGCTTCTGGCAAACAGGGGCTAGGGACACTGTCCCTGCCCATCTTGGCTAATAGACATTGGTGGACTTATCCTCCATGAATTTATCTAGTTCTATGTAGGCTGCTGAAGAAACTAGCTCCATTTAATAAAGCTCCTCTCTGGGGGGCCTGTAATGACTCCATGAGACCTTTTCCATAGGGAGATTCCTAGGTAACAACAGTCCTGGGTGGTGATTGTAAAAATCCCAGCCCTGCCCCGAATGTGTCTGTGGGTGCCCTTTCTGGCTGGGCATGGGGCTGGGCAGGGGAACAGGCATTGGGAGATAGAGATGGGTGGCAAAACAGTGAGGGGGTTGAGGGCATCATCCATGTACCAAGTTACCGGGGGCCAAATGGTGTGGCCAGAGAGCTGGGGGAGTAAGTAAAGCTAGGAAGGGGCTAGAGAGAAGGAAATCGCTAGGAGTGAAATAAGTGGGATACTCCAGGTGAGCAGGAGAACGTTTCTGACTCCTCAATCTAGGGGCATGGCTCGGCATCTCCCATTCCTGCTCATGCAGTGCTGCATTTGAGCCCCTCCTGCCATCCCTCTGGCAAGCTGCTCCCACCGTGGAGCCTCATCCTGCTAAGATCTGGAGAAAGCCTCTCGGCTCATCAAATATTGAGACTTGTGCTCATTAGAGGGAGAAAAAAAATCTACCTCTCGTACTGCTTCCACCTGCTGTATTGATTGAGTGTCAGCCCCTCCCTGCACAGGCTGTTCTGGCCGGCTAGGAGCAGCCAGAACCAGGCCAAGCTAATGATGGGGGTGAGTCTGCAGACACCTCCTCGAGGTGGAGCGGGGGAGGAGAGCTAGGACTCCGCCTGTCTCATTTGAACATACAGTCTGGCTAAGGCCTGCGTATGGATCTGTTTGAAGCCCTCTCTAACGCTGATGTTTTACCTGGCTACACATAGAAAGGTGAGATTTTTTTTTTTTTTTTTTTTTTCCCCAAAGTTCCCTAATGAATCTGGACATCCAACTCCCATTCGTCCCAATAGGGCACCTTTGACAATCTTGTCCTAAGTGTTTGTATTTTCCCCTGTACTCTTGCTTTTATGAAGTGATTTTGCCGCTGGTGAAAAGCACAGCCCAGGGCAGCAAGATCCTCTCTCTACAGCACAGGCAGTGGCAATGCCGGCTCCCCCACATGCCAAGCCCTGTCTCTGTATCACAGCTCTGGCTGGCCTCCAGCCCTGGAAGGGAATTTCAGTCTCCAAGGGCAATGCAGACATTGGTCCCTCGGTGGATATTGCCGGTGAGGGCGGTGGGTTAGTGCAAGGTGTGTTTTGGGAACATGGACGCCTCTTCACCAGCCACTGGCCCGAGCCCCACCACGCTCATTACACATGCACTCACCCGCCACACTGCCGCAGCAAGATCAACAGAGGTGCTCCTGCTGCAGTGTCCATGTGCCAGTAGCCCTCTCCTGCTTACAAGGCTATCCTCTGTGAGGGTTCTCTGATTAGTGACAGGCCTCCTCCCTTGTTCTACCACAGCCTGGATTTGTTAACCTGTTAGGTGGGCTGCAAGCTTTTGTTTCTCACAGGCAACCTGGGAGGAACTCTGCTGAGTGATGAAGCATGGGATGTGTGCTTCTATACACCATGTGTGTGTCTGCATATATTCACCCATGCAGTCATCTCAGGGTGAGGTGAAAGGCAGAGGCTGTTTTGCCCCAGCCACACTGCACAACAGTTCGCTTGGTGAAGCAAAAAACTCCCCTCAAAACTAACTGCAGAGGGATCTTTTAGGGAAACTATCACAGGGAAAGGGAAGAAGGAATTGAGTAGAGCTGGGCAGAACCAGGAGCACTAGGAACTGAGTACTTGTGGCACCTTAGAGACTAACAGATTGTACTCCTGTTCTTCTTTTTGCGGATACAGACTAACACGGCTGTTACTCTGAAACTAGGAACTGAGTGTAAACTAGGATAGAGCCAGTGAAGTAAATGGACTAGCTGAGGAGTCGGACCATCAAATTCAAGGGGCTGCTCACAGGGGTAGCGTTAAGGACCAGGCATAAGCCTTTGCGGGGTTAGGACTTCAGGTTGCACACTTAAGTGCTCACAAGTCAGGAGATGCAAAATGAAGGTGCCAAGTTTCATAGGGCACCTGCATTACATGTTCTCATGGCCGTTAAAGAAGCCAGGTACTCAGCATAACCAGCGGGGCCCAGATCCTAAATCTGGGCCTGAGTCCTTCCTGAGTGTCGCTCATTGGCTCAGAGGCTCACAGGTATTTAGGCTCCTTGGTTCCACTGAAATCAAAATATCTTTGAGGATCTGGGCTTTGCAGCTCCACATGGAGCAGGAAAAAACTCTACAGTGCATATTTGAAACGCAATTTTCAAAGACCCAGACAAATCGAAGCTAGTTTTCTCTGACACCTCAATGACCTTCTTAAGAGGTTTTTTTCCCCCAAGCCAAATTCCAGCTTGAAACTCCTAGCTCTGTATCTGGTAAACATGTTCAAGCAAAGGTTCACTGCTGTCATGATTTCACATACAGACTGTGGCCCTAATTCAGCAAGATACTTAAGCATGTGCCTTGAAATCAATGAGAGACATGCTTAAAGTTAGGCATGTGCTTAAGCGCCTTGCTGAATTGGGGTTGGTGTGAACCATTCTCAACCTAAGAGTTGTTCACAAGCTGCTCTCATGACTATTTGCTCTTCTGTATTTGTGGGCTCTGGTTAATCACATGGTGGTGGTTGTGCTTCCTGATTGGGTGAACAAATTTCATTGGGCTGAATCCTTACTAATTGCTGTCCTGTGGTTCACACAACTTTCATGGCATGTGTGAGTGGCCATTTGGACAACTCACCATTAGTCCCCAAATGGGGTGTGTGGATGACAGCCCAGTCCCATGACCCTTCACAAGTAGCGAATCAAAAGCCATGTGAGCGTTATCAAGTCAGTCGGCCATTTGCAATTCAGGCCAATGCTCGCACTGTTTTTGCTAGTGTCCTCTCGCTCTGTTCCTCTGCACCCTCTGTGATGGGGGTGATCCACATCCCAGGGGCGTTGTATGAATGAGTTGGAAATTGCTTGGTAGTGAATGGCACCACTCCAACCTTCGCTATTATTCCCTTGATAATATAACAAGTGAAAGGTAGGTTAACAGTATTGTTTCCCTCACCTCCAACAGTCCCCAGGTATAAGCTAAACCTTTCAGCTCAGCCCAGTTTAAGGGGGAATCTTCATAGCATCTCCAGATATAAAATACCTGAGGGCTAATATCGCCTGACATTACGGACGATGACCTAACTCACTTGTGACACCACCACTTAAGCATTATCCCTCCTCTCCTCCCTCCCTAAGAAAAATGCCACAGCAGAGCTCTGCCTAGCTGATCTCCCTCCTGCACAGGTTGCTGTAGCTCTGTGCGTATCCAGGCACACGCACCCCTATTGGAGCTCAGATAAGTGCTAGTGTGGCGCTAACAAACATGTCCTAGGAAGAAGCTCTTAAGCAATTGGATGTGACAGAATAATTCTTTCTTCAGGAAGCAGTAAATAAGGCTCAGCTGGGGCCTCTATCTTGCCAGCTCTTGCAGGAGAAGCCCGTCTCCATCTATCACAAACCACTCCCCTCCAGCACTAAATCACATGTGTATTTAGCTCTCTATATAATTCACTTTGTGCATAAAATACTGTTTGTATTGTTGCCCTGGCTGTTCTAGCTCAGACTTTGGGCAGGACAGAGTGGAGGGACAGGGCAAAGGGCCCAGCAACAGCCCTGCAGGTAGCTGGGGAGGGGGGGGCAATCATTGTATTGTCCTCCTTTAGGGGGAGAGATGTTTACTTTGGGACACTAGAAAATATACATGGGAACCTTTCCACAGCCATCCACTTCTTTAGCATCTTGCAATAAACCTGACTCCTGCTGGACTCGGTGTGTCTGTATCAGGAGTGAATTTGGAGCTTGTGCAAGACAGGGCCTAACACCACCACCAAGAGCCATATGCCTGTCTAGTACAAATGGGTGCTTGGCCACCTGCCCTTCTTCCCCAGAGCTCTGCCAGGGCATTGGGGGCTCAAGCATGGTCATGAGGGGTTGCCATATGCAGTGTGCTATGCGGCTGTTGTATAGGGAGTGGAGCTGTATAGCCATCTGGGTCCAAGCGTCATTTTAAAGGTCACACATACCTGCCAAGGGGCTAATCTCCCCCGCTCCTAACCATAATTCTAACTGCTCCATAAACATTCTGCTGCTGGAGTCCTGGAAGCAGCAAAGCACTTAAGCTCAAGCCCCCTCAACTTCACTGAGATGGCCCATATGCTTATTGAATCTGGGCCAAAGTGCTCCCCTCCTGCTCTTGTTCCAGGCACTGGAGATCTTGCGATGGGGCAAACATGCACAAGGGAGCAGGATTGGTGCAGGCCATCAGCAGCAGAAGCAGGAGCAGAGTCAGGTGCTGAGACTCCCTGGATCATGGGTGAGGTGCCTGTATGTAGGGTTGGGAGTGGCAGGGAATTGAGTGCCTTGGCTACAACTTGCTGTAGTTGTACAGTATTAAGTATATCAAGTGTTATTACCATCAACATTTATTTGCGATTGGATCTGGTGCCGTCTGTCTGGGAAACAAAGCAGCCCCTCAGTATTTGATGTGGTGTTTGCATGTTAATGAAGGCAGTAAACGAGCTAACAGAGCTATTTGCATTCCTCCTGTTTCAGGCTTCGGATCCAATTGTTGCTGCTTTTTGTTAACCCAAGAATCATGCTGCCTCTTCTCGTGGGTGTCCTCCCAGATTTGAATTTTAACTCTTTCCAGTCTGCAGGCCAGATCCTCTGCTGCTGTAAATCAGCACAGCTCAATGTGGAACTCCACTGACTGATACCTGCAGTTGGATCCACAGGTGTAGATTCTTATACCCATGTGGAGTCCCATTGAAGTTCTATAGGTCCAAGGATCTGCGCTAGCTGCTGTGTGTGTGTGTGTGTGTGTGTGTGAGAGAGAATATAAAGGAACACTGAGTTTTCTCTCTTGTTGTCTCTCCTGTATCAGGTAGTCCTAGAGCATCTCAGCGTTACAGTATAATAATGCACCTCTGCTGTTTCTTGGTATAAAAGATGTTCCTTAATTTAGATCTGTGGTTCCACACAAACCTTGTGTGGTCTCATTTTTCTTGATGCAACTTGTTGCATCTATCTGTATTCAGCAAAGCATTTCAATAGGACTTAACTATTCTTAAGCGCGCTGCAGAACCTGGGCTTAAATGAGGACTCGCTAGGAGATATTTTTCAGATAGGGAGTGCAGCTGCTGAATGACTAACTACAGGAACAATTGTCTAGCAGTGAAGCTCCCAAATGTAACTTTTCTTTATAAAAGATTTTACAAAACCAGAAATTAATAGAAATATTTTTAAAACTATTTGGTGAAACTAGTGTTTGTGGTTTTTGTTTATTTGAAATGTAATCCTTCCTTTTCAGTGCTGAAAATCCAGGTATGAGCATCATGGGCTCAGTCCTGCAATGAGAAGCAAATGGGGACTGCTTGTGTGCTTACTACATGTCTTGCTGAAACAGGACCAGTGCTCAGCCTGGGACACAGGGAGACCCCATAAAGGAAGAGAACCAGGAAGTGAAAATGACTAAACACGTGAAACTGACCAGTCTAGTACTGTATCAATATTGAAGCTGAATGAAATTTCAGAAAGTGAACAAAGAGCATAAATACTGGCAAGTCAATTTGATCTTTAAAATGAATTATTTCAATAACTGATGGTGATACTAGTACTGAGTAAGAAGATTTGAATAAAAAGTTGTCTTGGGAGGGTCCCTTTAAAAGGAGACAGCAGCACTAATGTAAAAGTAAATTAATAATATCCTGGGTTATAAAAATACTTTGGGTCAAGTTTTTTGTCACTTGGTACTAACGTTAGCAGTATAGCCACACATTGAAAAATTGAGATTTTAAAATGAATTTTGATTCCTTTGTCTTCTTAGATTGGAGCACAAATCAGGTTTTCAAGTGGAGTGCTAGAAATTTACTTTTTGTAAAAATAAAAACTGGCCTTCTCATGTAATGACCTGACTCCAGGAGTTGGAGATCTTGGAAAAATACCAAATATCCCAAGACTTATGATAAAATCACAAGACTGGAGAACTGACATCCCATAGTACAAAGTACACTCACTTTGTACTATGTGAGGCCATTCTAATTTAGCAGCATCTGCCACCCTATCTGCCCTCACTTTGCACTGGTATTAGGGTCTGGATTGCCCTGCACTTCATGCAGCCAATATGTCCTGAGAGAGAGAAACCATGTCCTAGATTTTTTTTCACCCCCTCCCCCTGGCAAGAGAAGAGATCACGTCCAATGTTGTCGCTAGCCATTTAAAAACTGTGCAGAAGAGGGTGGAGAATGCTAACTGCAAGGAAGTGTCCTGCTGGAATTGTTAAACATGCCGGGTGAGGCCAGCTGGAGGTGGAAGGCAGATTTATGCAGCAGCCTGGGTATTAAAAGTAGGTGAAGGTTGTAGCAGTTGCTTATTAATTACTGCTTGAGTAACATTACATTAAGGGAAAATATCTGAAATCTTACTTTTACTTAAAAAAAAAAAAAAAAAAAAAAGTGCTGGATGTGATAAGGAGCATATGCTGTGGGAGTTCCTACCTGGCTCTGCCCAGAATCTGCCCTCCTAGGTTCTGATTCTACACCGTGTGCAGTCATTTCCACCTGGGAGAAGTGGGTGTCCCAGGTACAAATGTCCTTCTTCTCATCTCGCAGTGATAGATCTGGTGACCTGCTTCAACTAATCCCTGTGCCATTCGGTGCAGCTGCACTGAACACAATGAATGGCAGCTGGAGTGCATGCAGAGAAATGCTGGGATTCAAATCTGCAGTACACGACACAAACTATGGCATGTTCTGTTTGCTCTTCCTCCTGACTAGTTAATACGATGCGCACACACGCACAAATCCTCCACTTGCTGACCCATTCCCAGTGGTCATTAGCAGCTCCGGGGGGCAGAGTTAAGGTTGTATTGCAGAGTGGCATGTAACTTAACTCTGTATTTGCTGGCTTTCAGTGGCTTAAATTTAGCTACTCTCCATATTCTGGAAGGACCCAAGGCTGCACTGGGCCCCCTTTACTGAGTGTTAATGCAGTTCTTGGGCAATTAATTTAGCCCAGCGTTACACCTTCCTGGGCTTTGGCTTTATTGGTGGTAGCAACAATGACACGTAAACTTCAATTTGAAGTGTTCCTGGAGCTTCTATGCAAAGATCTCCGCTCCCATCCCACTTACCTCTCCTACATCCAGGGTGAAACTAATGAACCACAGCTGTCAGTGTGTCATCAGGAATGAATCAGTCATGCCCTGCAGGATTTCAGTTCTTGCTAAGAGGGTGGGCCAACAGAAGAGCCCTGTTTCTCTGACACAGGCAATATAGCCTTCAGGCACCCAGGGAATAAGAAATCTCTTAGCATATGGAGCTTTTCCACCCTGAGTTGGGGTCTTCTGAGATTTCATAAGCAACATCGGAATTGGGGTCAGGCCTAGTCAGTAGTTGGATGGGAGACCAGCTCAAGATGGTGCTTGTTTAGTAGAAGGATTTCTTCTTTCAACCTGTGCCCTAGCATGCTATGATAACTATGCTTGTTATCGCTGAAGGGATCTTGAGTGAGGTCCAACCCTCTTGGGATCCCCATGGCTCTTTTCCCCAAGAAGCTGGGTGGTATCCTTCCATTCTGCTTGTTTCTATTCCCCCTGCATTTTCAAATGGCTACAATAGTGTTCTTTACGTCCTTTTCAGAGCTTCATAGGGAAAGGCTTTTTCAGGCTGCTAGTCATTCTCTATGGAGCTGAGGTTGGTGTTAACCTCCATTGGCAACACAGAAACAAAGCTAATGGGACATGTCTCTCTATTATGATCCACAAGTGTATTCTGCACATCCATTTTCCTTGCTTGAATCCTTAGTTAATTTACTAGCCCTCGGAGCACAGGATTTCATAAAATGGATTGGTCTATTAAATGGGAGTAATTCCTTTACATGTGTGTGTAAAGTTTTTTAGGTGCTTATATACCACAGGGAGGAGGATATAGGTAGATTTGTATTTTATTTCCTTTGTCCTTTTGCTAGCTCTCATTCAAATGAAGATTTAGTCCTTTCCAGCTCATCTGTGCCTTCTGATTGTGTTGGGCAGTCATAATGCTGAATCTGTGATATCACCATCAATATTTTGGCAACAGAATTTGAGGGCCAGAAATGAAATTATAACTTCCTGTCTGGATCAAGAAGGAGATACTGGATGATAACAGTCAGATGCCTTAACTTATGGCAATGGGAATACAGGAAATACAGTATGGACAAAATAGATATTACTTTGCCCTCTTAAAGCCATTAGCTCGTATGTAGTGCTATTCATCTGTTCATGACAAAAGAAGGCCAGTATCACTATTGTCATTTTAGAGGTGGGGAAACCAAGGCACAGAAAGGTGACATGACTTGGTCTAGGTCATGTAGAAGAGTTGGGAACAGAATGCTGGTTTCCCAGTCCAGTGACTATTGACTAGACCAGACTCCCCGCTATCAGACTATTGGGCTATTGAGTCCAGAATGTTACCTCTGGCAGCATTCAAAATCAGAGGAAAGCAAAAAGAACATTCCTAATGCACTGAGGTAATTGTACAATAACATACATGGGTGGAAAAGCTCCTTCCTGATCACTACAGTGGTTGGCTTATGGCATAAAGCATGAGGTCTTATTCTCTATCTTAGCTTACCTACAAAATAAAAATAAAGGGAGGCGTGTAGTTGCTTGTAGCTTCAATGCTACCCCACCCTTCAGAACACTGTGTGGCTAACACTTCGCTCCAGGAACACCTGTTTGGGGGTGGTAGGGAACAGTTATATAAGAGAGGGCCAGCGCTACTAGGAACAGAAGTAGTGTCTTGTAACAAGCCCTCTTGTGCAGGACTAAAGTGTGTGGAAGATAGGCTCTAGTCTGCAAAGGGTAATAGACCAGGGGGTAATCTTATCTGAAGAAATCCTGTGACTGGCTTTCATATCCCCATCTTATCTGTATCTCATCCATGTGCCAATCCTGCCTAGGTCTCAGGCAAAGCCCAAGTCCAACCTTTGGCATCTGTTTTCCTTTCTGGCCCTTTTGAAGCACTGATCTGGCTTTTGTGTTGGCAGCCAGAAGGAGTACATTACCTGGGACGCTTGGCACTGGATCACAGGCCTAGCAAAGCCAGGAGGGATAAGCAGATGCAGCAGCTTGATTTCAGAAAACCCCTGGCCATGTAATAGGAAAAGATCGGTATAGTTTGGTCAAGGTAAAAGGTCGAAGATTTCATTAGCGACTGCACAGACCGGGAGCTCCCCCGAGGGTGCTGGTGGCAGTAGTGGGGAATTCAGAGCAGAGGTGTACAGGAAATACAGATGTCTTGGAGGAGGAAGGGCGGCTTGGGATTCCAGCACCATGGACAGGGCCAGTGAGGCTGGGCTGGGCTTGGCTGGTGGCTCTGGGCGCGGGTGTGGGAACAATGGCAGGTGCCCTGCCTGGCTGGCGCCTTAGGCTGAGTACCAGGGCGGGGATTAACCTGTTGGTCTAACGTCAGCGCCAGCTCCCTGCCTGCTCTGAAGCTTGCGGACGCTCGGCGGGGCTCTCGGGAGCTGCTGTTTTCGATCCGGGGGGAGGGGGGTGTCCCTGACTTCTCCGGGCAGCGCTGGGCTCGCTCGTTCCCAGTCGGGATACTGCCGCGTGCGGGTGCCCCTGGCTCCAGCCTGGCGCCTGCCCCGGCAGAAGGAGTTCGAAGCTGCCCTGGGGCAAGTCACAGTCCCGCTCTGGGCTCCTGCTTTTCCTGTAGCCCCTGCCTCCCAGCCCCAGAGGGGCCGCCCTCCTCCCTCGGTTGTACGGCGCGGCCGGCTCAGCGGGGCGGGGAGCCAGCCCTGGCCATTGCACTTGCTCGCCGCTTTGCATCCTCGGTGGCTTCCCCGGAGTGAGCTCGGAGCGGGATTTCTGATGCCATTGTCTCGTCCCGCCGCTACCCTCTTGTAGGGGGGCGGGGGCCAGGCGCTGCAGCAGGGCGCCCCCTGCAGCCGAGGGGCGCTCAACGCAGCCATGAAATATACACGAGGCTCAGAGAGCTGAAGGCGCTTCCATCACCTCCTACCTCAGCAGCAGCTCAGCCCCCTGCCCTCGCAGCCTGTCCTGCCTGCAGAGCGGGCGGGTGTGCGTCGGGGGGAGGCGATCGGTCGGAGCAGACGCTTCCAAGGTAAGCCGCTTTCCACACCATGCCTGGGGGCCCGTCGCTCTGTTTGGGGGAGGCTGTGGCTAGAGAGGGGAGAGCGGGAGAGCCCGGTGCAAAAGGGGAGCTGTGTCCAGAAGGCAGCGAGACATTTCCCTCTGCAAACTTCTCGGCGAGGTCTCCCCCTCTTGCATGGACCCCCCGGGGAAAGTACTTGGCTGTTATGCTGGGGGGGGGGGCTCCTCTCCGCTGCCAGCCCTGCCAGGCGCCCTAGCTAGGAAATGTAACTGGATTCTCTTGCTGCCCCACACCCCACCCCCGCGCCGCCTCACAGAAAAGGGAAGGAAGACCAGGAGGGTGCTTAGAAGAGGAAGACAAGTCAGATCTGGCCCTGGGGAATGGTGCAGCTCTCGCATGGCTGCGGGGAATGCTCGGCGAGCAGCGGAGTCAGCGCAGCGGGGTGTGCTCTTGACACTGGGCTATTTGTTTCCGAGCTAGATTTCCTTTCGCCCGCTCCAGGGCTCTGCTTTGGGAGAGCCCCACTGAAGTATGGGAGGGCTGCCGGCAGGCTGCCGCTCCTTGCAAGAGCCCAAGCTGCCCTGTTGGACTTTGCGATTTCTTGGCTAACTTGTGTGTGTGTTTGTGTTTTTAAAGCAATAGCACCCTCTCCTTGAGGCGTCCTAGCAGGCATAGAGGGGAAGGATTTAGCAAGCCCATCTCTGTGCCAGGCCAGGATTGTCCCCTACAGCACTTCCTAGCGCTTTACCTAAGCTAAGTTTGAAAAGTCCCCGGTGATGAAGCTTCCACCAGGCCCATTATGCAGGCGTGCTGGATATCAGGGACATGGTAGCTCAGTAGTAGAGCCCCAACCTTGCTCTCCTATACATACGGTCGAATGACTGCCTCATCCGCCTGATTTGCTGAAATGAAGGAAATCAAATCCCTTTGTTTGTTCCCTGGAATCTCTGTGTTGTCTCTCCCTGCAGTCCATAATTAGGAAGGAGAGCTGGGTTTAGCCTGAACATTACTGCCTGCACCGTGTGGGTGACCCCTTCACCATTGGTGGGGCTTGTTTCCTAGTCTAAATTCATCCTGGAGGCTGAATTTCTGTCCCCTGCAAAGGGGCCTATAGTAACATTTATCCATGCAGCCAGAGTTCCTCTCTGTTGTTGATTCTGTCTGTATATTGTAGAGACTTTCAGATATACTGAGGAATAGTCCATCGGTACACACAGAGTTCTCTTACTGTCCTCCGCCTCTTCCCTGAATGGTCTGCACTAAGAAGCTTAGTTTTTAAATGTGATGCTGTTTGTGACTGGTCAATATTTGGGCTGTTCCTGAGCCTGTTTTTTAGTTAATTAGCATTAATAGAGTTTCAGAAGGGTCAGGAGATGTGCTAAGCTGGGCAGCTTTGCTAGTGATCTAAGAAGTGTAATAGGCTCATTAGATGGGTAAGAAGGGTTTTCACTGGTTGATAAACCAGAGGTTGTGATAATAGGAGATTAGCATTTGCCACTAGTGGCAATTAATTAATGGGACAACAGGCTTGAGTCTCCTCATGCCGGAGATTTTTACAGTGGTGAGTCTTCAGTGGGGTTACTCCTGGTGCAGTGAGAGCAGGATCAGGCTGTAGTGATGGACATAGTGCTGATGAAGGGCTGTGAGCAGACGACTCAGGAGCCCTTGTTAAACTGCAGTGTGGGTTACTGATATTCCATGCAGTGGGTTCTGCAATGTGGTGTCCTCATTGGCTTTAGCAGCCACACCACTCCCCACTCAGCTCCAAGTAGAAGGCCCACTCCAAAGTGGTCCAACAAGGCCCTTGCCCTGATGAAAAACAAACCTCTCATCATTTTGTCTCCTAATGGTTTGGGGTATGAACAAAAGTCTAGTAGAGGCTGAGACCTGGAAAACTCTTAGTTTCTTTGAAAGATCAGATTCATGTTTGCACTGCTCTGAACAGAGGTGGATTTGACCAGGGAAGAAGGGGAATCCAAGTGTATAAGGCTACTGAATGAGTTATTGACAGAAGTTACCATAGACAAAGATCAGATTAATAGATTCTAAGGCCAGGAGGGACAATTGTGCATAACACAGGCCAGAAGATTTCCCTGAATGAATGCCTGATGATCCCAGCTAGACTTAGGTCTTTCCTTCCCATGGAATTTCTTTCAGGCACCCGGCTGTTCAATTCCAGTCACAAAACACCCTGGCTATAAGGCTGGGTAGGGGTGTCATGGCCCCATTACCAACCCTCTCCTTGACAGGGGAAGGAGTATAAATATCAACGCTGTAAAAATGTTGCTTGTGGCCTGAGCAAGATCAGTTAATTTAACAATAGACATAAACAGAAATAGAACCACCCCGGCCCATTGCTGTATCTGTCCTGTGGATAAATCCAGGATGCTAGTCACCAGGGCTGCCAGTTGCCTCCACTAAATGAAGGTAGATAAGCTTAGACAGACAACAATAGGCACACAATCTTGTCTGTCCTCCCCCCACCCCCACCCCTGCCCCCAATCTGATTTCCTTTCCTGCACATCTGCTACGCAGAAATTGAGATCCTGGCTGAGCCGCTCGCAGTTTGAAGTGCTGACCTTTCACATGGCTGTTTTGCTACTGAGATGAAATATTTAGCGTGGCTCCGTTACTGCCTTTTTCTTGAAAGTGTGTTTCACGCTTCATCTGCTGGAAATGTTAAGAGATTTTCATGCCACGTTTTTCATTCCGCAAAGCCCAAATCTATAAGGCATATGGGTGGTGTGTCTCTGGGTGGTTTCACTGCAAACCTCATTCTTCTAGCATAAATGTATATCTCTTGGGTGTCTTCCATGCACAGTTCTGCATCAGAGACCCACCTTTCATTCACTCATTAAGTGGGATTAGTACCTGTCCATGGCGTGCACAGAGCCAGATTGTGTCCCCTTTACTCACGTTGGTGAGCATAAGTAAGGATTAAAGCCCAAATCCATTGTCTTATTTGGAGTTATACCTCATGTATCCCAGCATAAATGAGCTCAGAATCAAGCCTCATGGAGTTCCAACAGTGCAATGCTGATAGCAGTAAAAGGAGAATTGGTCCCAAGCGGGTTTTCATTGCAACGGAGACAGTTGGGGGGAATGCTGTGCAAGCATTAGCCCACAGCAAGGTGCAGTTCTGTTCACAAGGTCAAAGATCAGACCTACAACATGACATAATATCTGGCCACCCTGGGATATGTTATCACACTTTAAAATGTAGGAGGATCCATTGCAGAATGAGTAAAGGCTGTCAGCTGGGAAACCAGGCCTCACATCTGAGGACCCAATTCCCCTCTCATTTATACCAGTTGAAAGCAGCAGTAGCTCCACTGGAATTGAGGGCATTATACCTGTGTTAAAGTCGTGCGAGAGTTCCAAGGGACAGCAGGGATGGGATGCAAAGGGAGTGGTCTGCATAAGTTAACAGCGACCTATCTGGCGAGTAAATAAGGGAGGAGTCCTTGGCCTGAAAGGTGGCTGTAAGGTGATGTGACTAGGGCAGAAGACAGGGATACAAAGCAAAACAAATGCTTTTGTCTTTTTGTAGGGAATAGTGTGATGATATTTTAAGAGCTACAGGAACTGAACTCAGACATATGGATAAGTATTTTGACACAGTCCCATATGACATTTTCATAAACAAACTAGGGAAATGTGATTTAGATGAAATTACTATAAGGTGGGTGCACAACTGCTTGAAAGACCATACTGAAAGAGTCATTATCAATGGTTCACTGTCCACCTGGGAGGATATATCTAGTGGGGTCCCACAGGGTCAGGCCTGGGTCTGGTACTATTCAATATTTTCATTAATGACTTGGATAATGGAGTGGAGAGTAGGTTAATCAAATTTGTAGATGACGCCAAGTTGGGAGGGGTTGCTAGCACTTTGGAGGACAGGATTAGAATACTAAATGATCTCAACAAATTGGAAAATTAGTCTGAAATCAACAAGATGAAATTCAATAAAGAGAAGTGCAAAGTACTCCACTTTAGGGAGCAAAAATCAAACACACAGCTACAAAACAGGGAATAACTGGCTCGATGGTGGTACCGCTGAAAAGGTTTTGGGGGTTAGAGTGGATCACAAATTGAATATGAGTCAATAATGTGATGCAGTTGAAAAAAAGGCTAATATCATTCTGGGATGGGTTAACAGGAGCATCATATGTAAGACCCAGGAGGTTACTGTCCTGCTCTACTTGGCACTGGTGAGGACTCAGCTGGAGTAGTGTGTCCAGTTCTGGAGGCCACATTTTAGGAGAAATTTGGACAAATTAGAAAGAGTTCAGAAGAGGGCAACAAAAATGACAAAAGATTTAGAAAATCTGACCTATGTGGGAAGGTTAAAAAGCTCAGAGAAACTGTCTTGAGAAAAGAAGACTGAGGTGGGACCTGATAAATCTTCAATTGTGGTAAGGGCTGTTATGAAGAGGATGGTCAGGGATAGTCTAGGGTTACTTGGTCCTGCCTCAGCACAGGCAGCTGGACTTAATGACCTCTCGAGGGCCATTCCAGCTCTACAGTTCTACAACCCTATGAACTATTCTACAGTGCCAATATAATGGGCAGAGCCAGGTTAGGTTTGGCTCGTCCTGACCCCAGGTTTGCTTGGTCCTGGCCAATGGGGAGGACTGGGGGAGATTTGAATGGTGCCATGCCTACGCAGGCTCGGATGATCCTTTTGTTTGATCACCAAAAGAGAAGTTATGGTTCCGATATTTGCTCAGCAGGGTTTCAGTGGCATTTCATTTTGCAAAGCTCTTCTTGTAAGAAGGACCAAGTAAAACAACTCCATCTGCTTCTGCCAGGTCCCTGAGGCTAGTCAGAAGCACCCCATGACCAACGTGTCAAACACTGCTAAGAGATCCAATACATTTGTCCCTGGCCCATGTCTAAGAGGATTATCTCCCAGGGCCACCAGTGTTGGCTCAGTGCCTTATCCAGATCTAAATCCAATGGTGAAGGATAGCAGCAGAGGGCAGGTATTGTTGGAGGCAGCTCTTACCTAGGTTCTTGGTCACTTTGTGTCGCTAGTATGCTATTTCCCCACCCCAGAATGCATTTTTTTGTCTGTCTAATTTTGATTACATGGAAGTAAAATTGACCCTGCTTAAGCCACCAGTGAGGTTTGAATGTGGGATCTTCGGAGCTAAAAGCCTCCATTGCTGCAACTCTAGCAAGAAGGATGTTCCAGCCATTAAGGCACTAGCCTGGGACTGTGGAGACCTCTGTTCAACCCCCTGCTCTCCCACAGGCTTCCTGTGTGACCTTAGCCTTTCCGTGCCTCAGTTTCCCTCATCTATACAATGGGGATCATAGCACTGCCCTGCCTCCTGGGGGTGTCGTGAGGACAAAATACACTAAAGATTGTGAAGTGCTCAAGGTTAATGGGGGCCAGCGAAGTACCACAGCTAGACAGAAATAAGTTGAAAATGAACCAAGTCTATTGGCTGGAAGCCATAAGGGATTCTTCTGTGGATCAGCCACTAGATGAGCACCAAAGCTCCCACTCTTCTAATGACAGAGAGACAGGCAATGCCTGTCAATATTAGCCACCCTGTTGGAGTGGCAGCTGAGTGCTGTGCGCATCTGAAGGACATGTCTGCATATTAATGAGGGTTTTATGAAAGAGAGAACCAGGCTGCTTGTGTTTTGCTACCTAAAAATTAAGGCAACTCTACTGTGGCTGGATCCTGGTGTAAATCACTGTAGGTCCTTGGAAGCTAGCTGAGGAGCTAGAGATGTGCAACTCTCCATTACTTCATCAGGCATTGGACACATGTGCCTGAGGACAGTAGCTGGCCCTGGGCTTTGTTTTCTTGCATGTGCCCATCCCTGTAGTGTGTAAGCACGTGGGATGCTATCGGAGTATGACTTGGTGAATGTAATTACATTTAATGAGCCATTAAACTCAACCTCTGTTTATGCTCCAAGATAATGTTGACAGTCGCAGCGGCATGTCTTGTATCCTCCGCAGGAAGAGAATCTTTGCTTTCCTGTAACTGATGGGCAGCGTTGCCCCTCCCCCAGCCTCTCTAAATCCTGTCGCTGCAAGAAAAAGGAAAGGTGGGGGAGGTGATGTCTTTTACTGGACTGACTACTGTTGGTGAGATAGACAAGCGTTTGAGCCACACAGAGCGGTTCCTCTGGCCTGGGCAGTTACTTATCGCCATCGATGTGGAGCCATGGCTCTCTGACAGCCATATTCTCCATCTCTTTGAAATGAAAAAGAGACTTTAATGGATCGTTTGACAGAGTGACAAGTAGGGGTGGTGAAAAAGTAGCAGAGGGGCTTTTTTTTTGTAACCAATTCTCCATTTGGGGGTGGGACTGGAGGCGACCTTTCTCACGAGATGAGACCAACCCATTGCAAAGGGGATCCAATGGAGAAGGAAGCTAGAAGGAAGCAGAGCTCCATTGACGTCAGTGGAGCTGCAGCTGCATACATCAGGGATAGATTTGGCCCAGAAGCTTTGGACTGATGATTTTTAAAGCTGTTAAAGGTTTCTGGACGTTCATTAAATGAATAGGAATTGGGTGTCCAAATCTGCTGGGCAGTTTTGAAAGTTCCCAGCCCCAAAGGCTCCCATCTGGAGAAAGGTGACTATCAAGTGTGCTTTGCAATAGTAATGGGGAAAGTCGTTTAATGCATCACTGATAATTAGCCAAGGAAATCTCTATACACCGAGACAAAGAATACTAGTACCTGAGGGGAAGGCTGATTAAAATAGAGAAACAGCTGCATTTTGTCCTAGGGGTTAAGCCCTCCGCTAACTTAAATGGAGCTACACTACTTTACACCAGTAGTGGATAAGTCATTAAACACAGTCCTGTTAATTTGGATTTAGCGTTGGGGAAAGCCCTGGAGACTGAAGCCTATTTGTCCACAGAACAGGTTTCAGCATAGCTTGCAACGGTGCAAGGTCCCTACGAAAGTGCCTCATGCCTGACCTGACGAGGTCACTCCAGAGGCTGAACGAGGAGTTCAATCTGCATCATTCATTCAGTTCCTGGACCCTCTGCTGAAACTGCCTGCCAAGGGGGCAATTGTGATAATGGTTTTGGGATGTGGACACCTGTCCATTACGAACTAGATCAACCGACTTGTGCCACAAGGTAGTCATCGCCCATACGAGCCTTTTCCACATTCTACTGTTCTGAATCTGGAGACTCCAGCCATGCTGGCAGTAAGCCCAAATCAATTACGATGGGACTCTGGGACCTACAGTGCCAGTGGCTTCAAACCAGTTATCCCCTTCACAGCCCCACATGTGACAAACATCAAACTCTCCTTCCTTGACTCATGTAGGAACAGAGTCAACTTCCTTTTGGTTCACCTTCTAATTTATTGCTAGGCTTTACCATAGTACTCATTACGACAGTATCTGCGCCCCTCCCAAACAGGGATGAGTATCTCTTCATAGCACACCTCTGTGGGAGGGAGGTTGTCCCCATTTTGGAGAGGAGAAAACTGGCACAGAGAGAAGTAGGCTTCTGTTTTCCAGAGGCTCCCTTAATTTTGGACCCCCAACTGGAGATCCGTAGGGAAGTCAGTTGGATCTATGGCTGCTCAGCGCCTCTCAGAATCCGGCTTTAGACAACTCAAATTGGTCATGCAAAATCAGGGGATGTTATTGAGAATGCAGGTCTAAGTAACTCGCCTAGGAAGTCTGAGTCAGAGAATGGATCAGAATGCAGGTCAGAGTCCTTATCTACCAGGGCATCTTTACTCTTTGGATTCAAAGGACACAAGTGGACTGTACAAATGTGATGAACAGCACTATAGGGAAACAGTTATAGCAGGCCTGCACAACATGAGGCCCGGGGGCCGCATGCAGCCCGCATGGGCTCATTGTGCGGCCTGCGGGGGGTGAGTAGGTGGGCTCACTGTGTGGCCCGCAGCGGAAGGAGGGTTTGTTTCTGTGGGGCAGGCGGCGCTGGGGGGGGGGGGGGTGTTTCAGGGGGGGGTGGGGGGATTTGGGGGGGGGGTTCAGCAGGGCCGGGGGGTTTCAGCCCTCAGTTGTTTTCTTTGTAGTAATATGGCCCTTGTCGCTTTACGAGTTGTGCAGGCTTGAGTTATAGCTTTACGTTCAGCTTTTCAGCCTATTTTTTAGGTGTTAATATGACTAAATTGCTGATCTAGGGCAAACAACATATCCACTCTGTCAGCCTGGATCTTGTTCATTATCTATAACCACATCAAACAGAACATCATGTCTATAACCACATCACATCAACAGGACACGCAGTATTTTCCAGCTCAGTGGTACAGATTGTTTTTTCCTTTTCTCTCTCCCTGATTTTGTCTCGGCTCTTTACTCCGCAATGGCAAGTGTTTCTTGAAAAGGCAGAAGGATTTCAGGGAAAGTTTTGAGAGTCTTGGTGACAGTTTTGAATTGGGAGCAATCTGCAGCTGAACTCAGGATCTCGGAGTCTGATGCAGCAGATGTGTCCAAAGCCCGCAGGTTTACAACAGGCTTCATTCGTCAGTGAAAGCTTCCCCCTGGGCACGGCTTTTGTGAGGAACAAGGTTTACTATTTCCCAAAAGATTTTGCAGGGGTCATGAGTCGTGTCAGACACGGAGGCCCAGGACCAATGTGCAACCAGGAAAAGCTTTCCGGGTGGCAGGTGGTGCGCTGTTATACAAAGCTGAAGAGCTTTGATGGTGGTAACGGCTGCAGAATGGGTCGGAAGATCCAGCACCTGTGCATCCGGGCACGGATGTGAGAAAGCTGCGGTTGGTTGGTTTGTTTATATCCCTGGTCAGGCACTGCACTGGGCCGCATTCCTGAGCGTTGTTTCAGAGAAAGCCAGAGAGAAATGCTTGTTAAGACCCAGATCCTCAAAGGGGATCAATGGGAGTTGGGCACTCAAGTACCTTTGAGGATCTAGGCCTAACTTCCCAGTGGGAGCTGTGGCTCAAGCTGCACGATAACTGTCCTCAAGCCCATGGACCAGCCTTCCAGCTGCCATCTGTTTGGCTTTTAACTTCGCCTCCAAAAGGTGTTAACCACAGGGCAATGCTGCCTAATACCACTGTACAGGACTTGCTGGAGCACCTAATGCAGCATGTTCTCCTGGCTACACTCCAGCTGAACAATTACATCTTGCCTGCCCCAAATGGCCCCTGCACTTCCCATTGGATGTCGTATCGGCTGATCGCTGCTGAATCCACCAACTTCCATGGTGCTGTCTGAACTGGAGTTGTGGGGAGTTGTTTTTATTTAACTCCCCCACCCTGGGGAGGCTAATGCACCAGTGCCTCTGGTTCTTCCTTAAACATGGCAGCCATGGCCTTAGGAGTCCACAGCAGTCTGTCTAGACAGACACTCACCCACCCGTTGTATGGTTTGGCATTGAGCCCTATAGGCAGGGTGAGCTCTTCTCAGTGCTTCTAGGCTTGGCTGTTCAGAGCCCTGGCAATTTTGCTGCATCAGTTATGAATGTAAAAATAATTGCTTGAGCCGTGGTACCTCTTTCAGTACAAACTAAGCCCCAGCTCTTCTTCAGGTCAGGCCACTCCCCTGCTCCCAATCTTTCCTTTCTAAGGTCTAGTTCCCTAATGAGGCTCGTCTGTCAGCTCCTCCCTCTAAGATCATAGCTTGTTTAAATCTCCTCAGGGTGTGGCAGGTAGCGTTGATGAAGTTTGTTAGCCCCCTTTCGCCCTGGCCAGTGGTGGGATACATGCACCTCCTCATGGTATTCTTCTTTTCTTCCCGTATTAAAGTGTTGTGCTGTGTTGCTAAAGAGCTGCTGTGTTCCTCCTCAGTGGTGGCTGCATTTCAGTGGTGGAAGAAATGAAATTCTCTCCATTCACAGAACATGTAGATCCTTTTAGGAAGCTGACTATTGCCAGTAGCATGGAGAAGCTTATACAGTCAGGACTTTCCTTTTGTCGCCAACTGAAATCTTGGGTGCATCCGCCCAGACTATCGGAGTAGGATGCAAATCAGGATCCTGGTTCCATTTCTAGATCAGGTGAGGCAATGGAGCTGCTGTGAATCAGTATCTCTGCACCAGGACGAAACTGATAAGAACTTTTCTGTTTGCACCCTGGATCTCTGCAGGTTTGGTGCTGTTAAGTTCCTACATAGGATTGTGCCTGCCTAGGAACATCGTAATACACAGTTCTAAGTAGCAGAAAAAGATGAGATCTGGGAGAAGAGCAAATCTCCACTGGATATGTTCAAAACACTCAAAGAATTTAGAAATTAAGCCGGGCTCCTGACTCACTGGGTTTACAGGAACAGGCCACTTGGCAAAATTAGGGCTAGTTGTGACATCAGACAAACACTTTGGGACTGATTCAGCTTTCACATGCACCAGACACATTCCCCCAGGTAGGTCCATAGGCTTGTGGAGTTACTACTGAGAGCAGAACTGAGCCCTCTGACTCGCTTCAGTACCTGCCTCCCTCCCTGCACACCATTGTCTTGAATCTGATCTCACATCTGTCACCTGGTGCGGGACAGGTGTCTCCCCATTGAGGTCAGGGGAGTTAAGCAATTGTGAGATCAGAACTGGGTCTTTTTTCTCTACGTGCCCTGGCAGGTGTCCCATCTAGCAGAGCCTGAGAAGACTTCACCCAGCATGCAGCTGGGAGTGCCCAAGAGCAGCTTTTCTTGTGGCGTTTTGGCATGGCCACTCCAGGGCATGGTCACTCCAGCAAGCACAGAGGTGGCACCAAAAGGCATTTTTCAAACCTTTGGAAGAAGCTGCAGTGGAGCCGTTTCTGGACAAAGCTCTGGTGGATGCTTGTTTCCTCCGAAGCAGTCTGCACATTCCTGCCTGGGAGACATCTGCTGCCGGTGATGGCTCTACCACCGGGGCACCGGCGCCAGAAAGAGCTCAGCAAAGTGGGTGCATATTGGGTGCAAAGCACTTCTAAAAACTAGCCCTGTTCTAGAGGCTTCAACTGGAGTTCTGTTCTCTGGAAAACCTGGAGCTGATTGTGGGTGCTGAGCATGTGAAAGTCTGGCCATGAATTCTGGTGAAAACCCGACCCTAGGGGCATGAACTCACACAGAAAAGGTGAGAAAATAGAAACAAATTAAAATCCCTTGACTTTCATCCCCATTCTGTGTGTCACAGCCAGTGGTGCCTGGAATGGAATAGGTCTTCTGCAGGAAGGTTGCTCTGCTCCCCCAGACTGTGCAGTGCATGTTCTAACAGGGGGATCTAAAGCAAAAGCATCAGTAGCACTTCACTGAAGAAACCCAGCAAGGAGCACCTAGATTCCCTTAATTAGTTCCTGTTCTGTCACGCTGTCCCTTCTCCTGCACAGAGCTCCAGGCACTCCAACATGTGGGAGTGAGCTCAAACAGAGCAGCTTGTAGGATCACAGCCTGTAATGAGCCCAGGGAGAGTTCAGGCCAGATACAGTGCCCTGCCTAAAATTTTTGATCTAGTGTCTTTACTATTCACTCTGACCTTGTTCAGACTAGGATTTAGAAGGTGTTTGCTAACATGTGTTACATGCCTAGTGTAGACAAGGCAGTGTGTCTTTATCATCTGTTAACTTGGCTGAGTTGACTCTGTCTTCTCTACACTAGGCATTTAACATGTGTTAACAAACACCTTCTAAATCCTAGTCTGGACAAGGCTCCTGGGATAAACTCTAGCAAGAACTTGCACCTCTCATGCTGCTAAGGATAAGGGAAGAGCTGTTATACAGCAGAAACTAAATATTATACTTTCCGAATGTTAGTAGCATTTGAGGGAAGCCTCTGCAGTGAAGGCACGAAAAGGTCGGGTAACAGTCTGGGTATTTCTCCCAGTGCTGGTTTTGGTTCTTCTCCAGATAACGAGCATTGGGAACTGTAACTACAAAAACTCCCACAATTCCTTGCATGCAGTGTAACAGAAAAAAAACTGAGTCCATTTCCCTGGCCTGGCCTCTCTCTCTCCGCACTGGTAGTCCCTGGAGGCACGTGAGTTCACTCAGCAATGACCCCGCTGGTGGAGATCAGAGTAGCATTGATGGGTTCTGAAAAAACTATTTAAGTGTGATGATACATGGGTGGGACAGAGATATATAAGGGGAAAGCACTTCTGAACAAGATCAGATTGCCCCATCCTACAAACCAAGAAATGATGCCCTGGCAGTAAACAAACCCTATTCTTTCTCCCAGCCCTCTGATTTGGGAGCAGATTCACTGCTGAAAGCCCAGTTAGTGCTTTCCTAGTGTTTAAAAACTGCAGCGTGGCCTATCAGCAGCCTAGCTCACTGTCATGTGAGAACTCTGAGCATGCTCTGTTGCTCTCAGAGGGTGGGAATGTTACAGCCCTCAGGCAATGTTGCTCGGTGGTGGAAAGGCCCTGACTAGCCAGGGAGGGGGACGATCAGATGCATAGGAGGACAAGGCTGCTAAGAGGGCTAGAGGAGTTAGAGGGGATTCCTGGAAGGTCCCCCCCCCCGAAATGTAAGTTGTCACATGATTCATCACTGGTGCTTTGAATCTGACTGAAGTCGAGTGCCCCTTGTTTATCTGGAAAACAGCGTCCAGCTGGGTGAGTGAGTGTGTGTGCCTGGAAGTGCTCGTACGAGCGTGTGAGAACAGGGGGGCACATGTGGGTGTGCATGACTGAGTGTCTGGATATGCGTGTGTGTGACTAGAGTGTCTGTGCGTGTACCAGTGCGAGTGGGTAGCTCTTCAGGATACTTAGCCTTGTTCCTGTCCTGCACGCGGTGGAAATGCTTGGGTTTAGTGGGCCAGTGCCATTCAACTCTAAAGGGGAGTGGATCCTCGGGTGGTGTAAATCAGTGTAACTCTTTGGAAGTCAATTGTGCTATGCTGGTTTACATCAGCTGGGGATCT
The DNA here is from genome assembly GCF_013100865.1 of Trachemys scripta elegans. Taxonomy (NCBI): domain Eukaryota; kingdom Metazoa; phylum Chordata; order Testudines; family Emydidae; genus Trachemys; species Trachemys scripta. Next base: position 52,211,307 of record NC_048305.1, read on the forward strand.
GGCCCAGGATTCTTATTGTGGTTTATAAGCCTTTCAGAATTAAAAGGTCTCTAAATGTTTTATCTCCCCTCTCCGCAATGACAGATTAATTGGAGCCATAACTTGGGTGCCATTTTGGCAGCACAGTAATTACAAAACTTTTTACGTGAATCTTTGTTTTAAATGCAGTTGTTTATGCAATGGTCTGCTAGTGCGTCACAATTAATTCACCAGTTCCACTGAGTGCTGAAATCTCTCTACCCTACCCCATCAGTGCACCCCGACCATACCCTGGAAGGAGAACCCTGACCTTATAAGACAAGTGCTAAGAGCAGAATTGACAGTGACATTGTAGAATCCTAGAAATGTAGGGCTGGAAGGGACCTCGAGAGGTCAGTCCAGCCCCCCCCCCTCACCCCATACACACACAATAGGCAGGACCAAGTATACCTAGACCATCAGTGATAGGTGTTTGTCCAATCTGTTCTTAAAAACCTCCAATGGGGATTTCACAACCCCCTTGGTCACCAATGCTTACCTATCCTTAGAGTTAGGATCTATCCTAATATCTAACCTCAATTTCCCTGCTCAGAATAAGCCCATTACTTCTTGTCCTACCCTCGGTGGACATGGAGAACAATTGGTCAGCATCTTCTTTAAAACAACCTTTTACTTATTTGAAGACTATTATCAGGTCCTCCCTTGGTCTTCTTTTCTCAAGACTAAACGTGCCCAGTTTTTTAACCTTTTCTCACAGGTCATGTGTCTAAATCTTTTATCATTTTTGTTGCTCCTCTCCACATCTTTCTTAAAGTGTGGCCTCCAGAACTGGACGCAGTACTCCAGCTGAGGCCTCACCAGTGCCAAGTAGAGCAGAACAATCACCTCCTGTGTCTTACATACAGCATTCCTGTTAATGCATCCCAGAATGCTATAAACTCTTTTGCAGCAGCATGATATTGTTGACTCATATTCAGCTTGTGATCCACTGTAACTCCCAGACCCTTTTCATCAGTACTTCCAGCTTGCCAGTTATTCCACACTTTGTAGTTTATGCATTGGATTTTTCCTTTCTAAGTGTCATATTTTGTACTTCTCTTTGCTGAATTTCATCTTGTTGATTGCAGACCAATCCATCACACTCTTTTTGAATTTTAATCATGGCCTCCAAAATGCTAGCAACCCCTTCCAGCTTGGTGTCATCCAGACATTTTATCAGTGTATTGTTCAGCCCATCATCCAAGTCATTAATGAAAATGTTGAATGGTTCTGGACCCAAGTCAACCTCCTGTGGGACCCCACTAGATTCCTTCGGTTTGACAGTGATTTCCTTGAGTACGGTTTTCCAACCAATTGTGCACCCACCTTTTAGTAATTTCATCTAGATCACGTTTCCCTAGTTTACTTACGAGACTGTCATGTGGGGACTGTGCCAAAAACCTGACTAAAGTCAGATATATCATGTCTACTGCTTCCCCCTGCTATCCACTGGGCCAATAACCCTGTCAAAGAAGGAAATTAGGTTGGTTTGGCTTGATTTGTTCTTGAAAAATCCATGTTGACTATTACTTATTACCCTGTAGGCGTTTTCAAATTGATTGTTTAATAATTTGTTCCAGTATCTTTCCAGCTATCAAAGTCAGGCTGATTGGTCTATAATTCTCCAGTTCCTCTTCATTTCCTCGTTTAAAGGTTTTATGTTTGCCCTTCTCTAGTCCTCTGGGACCTCATCTGTCCACCATGAGTTCTCAAAGATAATTGCTAACTGTTCCGAAATTGCTTCAGCTAGTTTCTTAAGTACCCTGGAGTGAATCTCATCAAGCCCCACAAACTTGAATACATCATAGCAAAGAGGCCTCTAAGCATCCTATAGGTCCACAGGAGAATTATGGGCCTGTGTCCTGGGCCCCTGGCCTTTCTGCTAACAGGAGTTAGTTAGCAATTGACTTACTGGATGTTAAGGTCCAGGGAAGACCATGCCTCTCGCTGACTTAGTGTCAAGCCTGAAACCTAGAGAATGAGAAGGAGCATTTGGAGCCAATTACAGAACAAAGGGGCAGAGGCAGGTTACAGGGTTGCCATCCATCCCTAGTCTATGGGATGGTCCCAATTGTTATAAACTTGTGGGAAAATGTAGTCTATGTGCTCCTAAACTGTGCAGTCTTCAGAGCAGGACCAAGTCTGTAAAGTGCCTAGCACCTTGTTGGGTCTTATTAGACCTCTCCCATTTCTGTGGGCTCTTGTTAATGGGAGAGACAGTGGGTAGGGGCCTGGTTTGGCTGTGAGGAGATCGGACCAAAGTTCTATTTGTGGCTCTGTGTGACCTTGAGCGAGTTTCTGGGCCTCTTTCCTCTGTTACCCTTTATCTGACTTGGCTGGGTAGATAATAAGTGTTTCAGGCAGGGTCTGTCTCTTGCTATGTGTAAGTTCAGTGCCTAGCACAATGGGGCCCTGATCTGCTACTATAGTCAATGTATTACTGCCACTCACCAATCCTCCATGCTGTGTATTCCACCAGACATATCTGAGCAGAGGTAGTTGGGTTCCTACGCTGTTCCGCGGGCTATATGCAGACATAGTTCTTGGGGGCTATCCCAAACTCCTGGTGGGGGGAGGGAAGTGAAGGATGTGGGAGCAGTGAATAAGCAGGGTCATTCTAACCCTTTCCCAGATATGGCAGGGCCTGCAGGGTGGGTGGCAGAGAAGCTGGTGATGCTGATTCTACACCTGTTGGAGGAGCCTCTGGGTCAGTGAACTCTCCAGCTGGGGAGGTCTGGCTGCTTCTCCTCAGGCAGCACCACGGGAGTGGAACTGGGGGCCCTGGGCTCGCCCTGTGTATCCTTCAATGAGGACATGATGCTGCACTACTGAAATCAGGGAGAAGCTTTGCCATTTATTTCAGTGTGTGCAGGACCTTGATGGACTGCCACTGGACCACCTCTCTGCTCCTTCTCCTCTTTTGCCGCTGCTCAGTTTCCTTCTGGCGAGCTGCGTCCCTTCTTGGGCTGCCTGTAGAGTCATTTGCCTTCATAACGCCCAGTATCAATTTATAACTGTAAGAGGATACTCGGTTTCTTTGAGGGATCCTGTTTGTGGCAGAAGGGAATACAAGGCAATACATGGCTTCTGGCAGTGATCAAATGCTGAAGGGAAATTGGCCTGCGTGATAATCTCGAAAGCCCTTTACCGAGCAGTTTCCCCTTTAGGCCATGAATACCCATCCTATCTCCACTCGGTCCAAAGTCACTTGAATCTCAGGGGCATGTTGCAAATCTCTCTCCCCTCCCTTCCAGCATTTGAAAATGGGCTGGGGGAGATCATACTTGAGGGGAACTGGAGGTGGAGGGGATTTGAGTTTTTAAGTTGCTTGGCTCACTGATGGTGGGTTCTCTTCCATTGTACTGCTGCCATGAGGATGTATGTTTAAGTTCTGTCCAGTCTTTGGATAGGCACCCTTCATAGCATTTCTGTCAATCAGACAGAGAAACCAAAGCAAAATCTGCAAGGATTATACAGTCAAGTAAGAGAAGGTTTAAAAAATATGTATATAGGCAGGGACAATATTTTCTTGCCTCTTGAGGCTTTGGAAGTTCTGCATCGGTATCTTCTCAGCCTGCCCAGACAGTGAGGCTTGTGGGAATTATGGGTGGAGTTTAGGGAAATTATTTGGGGGCGGAGCAGAAAATGAATATTTGAGGGATGACCTGTTAGTGCAGGACTGACAGGGGTAGCCCAGGAGTGCATCCATACGGAGCCTCGCAAGAGGGTGCAGATTGAATTTCCAGAGCAATAATTGGCTGAAATCCATATAATGGAAAATCTGTTTTTGGTCAAATCCAGCACTCCTGCCTCAGGCAAAATTTCTACTGAAATTAACAGTAGTTTTGCCTGAATAAGGAAGGAATAAAGTCTGCAGGGACATAGAGTAGGAGCGAGATGCGTTAGCTGGTGTTTAAAGCAAGAGAACGGGAAGCAGGATTACTAGCTTTTATTCTTCGATCTGCCACTGACACATTTTGGGCAAGTCACTTAACTTCTTTGTGCTGTAGCTTCCCCATCCATAAAAGAGAGCTAATAATACCTACCTCACAGGGGAGCAGTGAGTCTTAATTAATTAAGGTCTGTAAAGTGTTTGGAGATCTCTGTATGAAAGGTGCTGGATGAGTGCCAACCGTTATTTTTGCCATGTGTAGTGTATTTTTATGAACAAATGGATTCTTTTGGTCTCATGGGAATTCCTATCTCCAAATTGCAGAAGCAATACAGCGCACAGTGAAAGATTGATTTTTAAAAGACCTTCCTTCTTTGCATCCATCTTCCCTCTCCGCTGCTCACAGGATTCTGGTGAGGCTGGCCAGGACAAGATGTGTTCTAGGGATCTGCCATGTCAGCAGGAACTCATTTATTGGGCCTACACTATTCATTCCTCTTCCTGATTGTTGTACTGCCTGAGGCCCCAGTGTTAGACCCTGGATAGACACAGAACGGAAAAGCAACCCTGGATCCAATGGGCTTACCATCAGAATTGCCATTTCCCAACTGAAAGAAGACTTGGCCCCTGCGATTAGAAATCGGGTCACTTTGCCATGGCCAAGTGTGACAAGGTAGCTGAGATGCCACCTTTCAGTACCAAGTCCTCAGATCTGCTGTTTCCAAAAGGTTTTTACTTCCAGCTAGTTCCAATCTGAGTTTTGAGAATTGGGGCGGGGGAAGTGGGGGAGAAGGAAAAAAAAAAAGAAGAAAAGTGCCAGTCTTTTGTAGAGCAATCATAATGTGAAAGCTCTCAAGGGCTAAACAGAAACCCAAACCAATTACAGAACCTTTCCTGAGGCTCGGCAGAAACAGGATTCACAGAACAAGCTGGCAGCATTGCAGAAAATAGAACTGCTGGAGAGCCCCAACTGGATGATGAGTGACCTTGATCATATGCCAGTCAGTTACCATCAGATGGGGGACCGACAGCCTTGAGGGTTTTCAACTTTCCTTTTCTTCCCGGCTTCTGACTGAGGTCACCCAGTAAAGCCAGGATCCGCCCAGTGAATGGTGGGGAGGGGGCAGGGCCAAGTTTCAAGAGTTGCGTTCATGTTTTCACAGTGACGCTTTCTTTTGCTCTAGTTGAGCTCCTGAGACGATAGGGGCTGATTAGACCTGAGGGGCTGTTGAATTTCTTTGCGCCTTTCAAATAAAGGCCAGATGGAGCGAGAAGTAGCAGTGGGCTGCAACACAGCTCATGGAAATAGCATTCCTCCATTGGAGTCAATGGAGTCTCACTGATTTATGACCACTGGGAGTCTGGCCATAAGTCTTCAGAATTCCCCGATCTGTTTTATTGCTTATTGCCTAGTTCTTCCCTTCTGGTTCTTGTTTATTATTATACTCTATTCCCCCAACTCGCTGGAACATGCATATACGCACCATAGCCTGGCGCTTTACAGAGCAAATAAAGAGCCTGACTCTGATTTTGCTAACACTGGTGTAAGGGCTGGATCCTGCACACACCAAAGTCCCATTGACTCCAGTGGTACAGGCTCAGGCTTTAAATGACACTCCATTGAAGCCAATTAACTTACATTGCTGTAAGGGGGATCAGAATCAGGTCCCTGGTTAGCCATGACATGACTCAATGCAGGGTGATAAGGAAAGGGGGCTCACCCAAAATTAAATGATCATTAATATTATAGTAACTGCTAGGAACTGGGATCAGGGCCCCCTTGTGCTAGATGTGGAACAAACTCTTATAAACACACAGCCTCTGCCCTGTGTAGCTTATGGTGTGGCTTGAGTTTTGCAAAGTGCACATTAGTTAGATTGGTAGCTTTTGGGGGAAGGGGCTGTCTCTTTTATTCTGTGTTCGTACAGTACCTCGCACTATGGGGACCTTGACTACAGCTCTTCGATGTTATGGTAATACAAATAATCATCCTCAGGTTAGACCAGTTTGTAAATATTTTGTTGTATTTATTTAGGTGCTAGTCTGGTGTTGGAGCGTAGCTCATCATGTTCTACACTCTGTACATGTTTCTGCACTGTGTGCATTCGCTGCTACATCTCCAGACAGTTACCTCAACTAGCAGGGACAAAATGGGTCACATTTTTGAAACAAAAAAAAAGGAGAAGCTGGGCCCTTCTGAAAGCTGGGCAATGAAAATGGCCTAGGGGTTTTTATGAAAAGTGGTGTTGGAGCAGCTCTGGACTGGAGCCTTTTAACCCATTAGTCACCGGATTCTGATGAGCTGCCTTCTCTTGTGAGCTTTCTAAACTTTTATGTAACTTTAGACTCCTAGCCTCTCCCACAGGAGCATGGGGTGGAGGCAGAGGGGGGAAAGCTGGGGTCCAGAATTCCTTGCTGGTTTCTCCTGCCTTTTGGGCATATGGCTTTACAGTTACCTCCTTCTAGGAGCCATTCCTGGGGGGAAGGGTTCACTTAGTGGAGGAGTTCACACTGATGGGAGTAGCAGTGGGCAGAAGCGTGCCTGATGCCCCTGGCAGTGGCCATATCCCAGCCCTGCCCTTTTCCACGTCCACGCTGGATAGACTGATGCTGGCAAAGAGCCCAGGGAGGGGCTTCGGTGATGGTGTGGAAGGAGAGGCCATGCCACGAAAGTGGCACTTCGTTGTTCCCCACTAGCTTTTTGTCCCTCTGCCTGCAGAAGAAAGGAGAGCCTTGTGGTCAAGGCATTCGTCGAAGATTCAGCCGCGATTACGGTTCAATTCTTAGCTCTGCCGATCTTGGGCAAGTCATAGTCGCTCTGGGTATAGCTACACTGCAGCTGGGCCTGAGCCTGGCCCAGTGGGCAGACTGGTGCTAACCGAGCTCAAGCTAACCTGTTAAAAATAGCAGGGTGGAGGCAGCTTGGACTCTCAAATTTACCCCCAGATCTGAGCTCAGGTGCCTAATCCATCTCTGCTGGAGCCGCAACATCCACACCGCTCTCTTTAGCATGCCGACTCCAGCCCCATTAGTGTCTACCCAGGCTGGAAGGCTCACTCCCAGCTGCTGTGTAGATGTCCCCACAGTGCCTCTGTTCCCCAGCTGTGAAATGGGGGATAACCATACCCATACTGCCTCTGTCTGGCTTGTCTCTATAGACTGTAAGCTCTTCAGGGTAGGGGCTATCTTGTACTATATATATGGACAACCCCTAGCACAGTGAGGCGCTGCTCCAGGTCAGACTCTCTAAGTGCTGCTGTCCCACAAACAATAAATGCAATGGAGGGAGAGAGGGTGATTTGGGATTTAAAGAAAAGGACCACCCTGCCGGCCCTTTAAGGAGAGCTTTGCTAGTCATGGGGGGCAGCACATCCTGTGCCGCTGACCCTCAGCAAATGAGGTTTGTATAAAAGAAGAGACAATAGTTTTGAGCATCTTTCTGAGCAAACACAGGCAATAATCCCCCCTGGTAGAGGCAACACCTCCTCCGAGAATTCGTGCACTCCTCATTCCCCCACATCTCCGGAGAGTGTAGTACACATTTTGTATCTGTCACGTCAGATCCTTCCGCACCACCGCTCCCTCGGCCAGCTCCAAGCTTTGGCTCCCTGCCCCGAATCCTCTCTTGGGACAGGCCATCACTTATTAATGCCTTTTCTTCTTCTCTGCCTTTTCCTTCCCTCCGCCTCTCCTACCTTTAACTAACTCCCTGCCCTCTACCTGCTGCCTGCCGGAATAAAACCAGCAGCTCTGTCTGCGAGGAAGACAGAGGAGAGCATCAAATATTGACGAGGCTCAGTGAGGCAGCGTTGTGCTAGTTCAGAGGCGATGCCTGTGTGAGCTCAGTCGCTGGGGTCCCAGATGGACTCCTTGTGCCATGTGTTCAGATCTGCAAGTAATGCTGCACCATCCCCTTCCCTTCCTTTCACTTGGAGACCTGGCCTTTTGTTACTCCGGCAGCAAAAGCTGCACAATCCTGATCAAGTCCAGAGACGGCCTGGGCCAGTCTGGCTTGCTTCAGCTTGGCAGTCTGAACATCGCCCTAGGCTACCAGCTACAGCCCCCAACTGCCTGTCCCTACGTACCCTTTGGATGGTAGTTGTAGCACTAGTCGGCGGGTCTGGTGTGGTCCTAGATCAGAAGTCATAGCGCTTGTTCTGGAAACCTCCGTCCACATGCCCTGGATAAACACTGCGGATTAAACTTTCAGCAGACAGCAGGGTTTGTGTGAGGGTTTGTCCGCTCCCCTGCTGTGTTCAGCAGGGTCCTCAGTGCAGCAACGCCTCAAACAGTCTCAGCTCCCCTTTCTCGCTCTCCACACTCCTGCCTGTGCCTTGTCAGTTTCAGCTTTGGTGCTGCCCTTACTGGTAAATCTTCTGTTGCAGGGCCTGTGGGGAAGAGTAGGGGCTCTGTCCTCAGAGCAGGGTGGGAGGGCAATCCAGCTGACCTCGCCCCCTCAGAACAGTTAACCGGCCTATTCACAATGGGCTGGACATTGGACAAACCAACTGAGGAATGCTGTTGTTTTTCTGTAATGTTGTCCTATGCCAGCAATCTCGGGGTCCACTTGTAACAACAGCAGCGACATTTTTCAGATGAAAATGTCACTTGGGGTGGGGTGGGAGTCACAGTGTTCCTTTAAGACCAGGCTGCTTGCATGACCTAGTGAGATCACGCGAACCAGACAGACAGGAGAGACTGGGGAGATGAAAGGGAGCAAGGTGTAAAAAGATAATGAGATTGAGAGAAGAGGGAAGGATAGAGATGGATGAAGAGCTGGAGAGAGAGAGGTAGATACAAAGGGCAGGCAGGTAAGAGCTGTGAAGGCAGGGAGCTGTGCAGCTATAGAGATTAAGTTAAGCAGGGTAAGTGATAAATATCCTGCCAGATGCTGGACTCAGGATGTCTGGATGCTGTCTGGCAGCTCTCTCTGCTCAGTGAGGGCTAAGTCAAATCCGCTGCCCAAGCAAAGTCTCCCAGCACCTTCCAGCGCAGATCCTCCAGTTCAGCATGATCAACACAAAAGTGTGTTTAATTGAGGAGGATGGGGGGAGGATGTGGAAGCAAGTTTCTAGCCATGCATGCCCTCTGTTTATATAGACTCCTCTCCCTGACAGCTGGAAGGAGGAGTAGCATCTATGGGAAGCTGGTGGCAGATGGGGCAGAGAGGTGCGGGAAGAGGCAGCTGGCTGGTGTTCGCTGTGTTCTGAAAGGCAGCGGCAAAGGCCAGCCTGAGATGTTCTCTGGTTTGAGTGTTGAACAGTTGCAGCTGCTGGGCTCAGCAGAGGAGTTTTCCATAATTCTCCAATGCAACACAACATCAGCTTTGATGCCATCATCTTTCTCTTAATCATTGTTACCCATGCTCTGCCTTTCCTAGGTGTAACCTGCCTTCTCTAACTACAGCAGGCGGGAGCTACGGAGAGCTGAAGAAATAGCAGTGAAACAAATTGAATCCAGGAATATTGGTCCAAAGCTGTCAATACAGCACACTCCTTTTGTGTTAGGTTTCCATGCACTTTTTAACAAGAATGTTCTACCAGCCTGAAGGCCATGAAAAGGCCATTTCAATGTTGTATTCACAAGTGTTAGTAAAAACCCCAAGCTTTTCTTTTACATGTTGCAAGTATTTGCACCTGATTGTTGTTAGAAAAAGAAGAACAGGAGTACTTGTGGCACCTTAGAGACTAACAAATTTATTAGAGCATAAGCTTTCGTGGACTACAGCCCACTTCTTCGGATTGTTGTTGACTCCTCCAATCCAGGAATAGAAAACTGTGCTGTGTGGCTCTTCTAACCAATCGCAGCTTAAATAGTGATGATCCCCTGTTGAGTGATTATGATTATTTTGTATTATCTTAGTCGCAGAGGTCCCAGTCACACAGTGAAATAGACAGACTCTGTCCCAAAAAAGTTTACAATCCAAGCATAACTGCAGTAACTCATTTGTAAACAATCCAGAGTGTAAAGTATTTGCATAAAAATACATAGGAAAATTATGAACAGACTATATTGAGGGAAGCGTGATCCACTGATGGGGATTCCGGGAGCAAAAAAGGAGACCGAATGTATTGAATAAATTATTCAATACAAATTATTGATTCAGCATGTCAGCTGTAGCATCACTTCTATTTGTTTCACACCCGTGTCCTGCTAGTGCCAGCTAAGTCCTTCTGTAACAAGAGCATCTGGCTCCATTAAGAGCATGTACCACCAGCCTGCCTTTTATTGGGTCTTGGCACTTTAAGGGAGGAATTCTGGGAGATGTAGTTTCCCAGGAGGGATGGCTGGGAAGAGCAGTCTCTAAACATGTGACCAGGAGAGGGCCCATGTGACTGATAGGCTGTATATAAGCCCTGTTACTCAGCATGGGGAAGCAGTTGAGGTGGTGGAAGGATCTAGAGAGGAGCTTTCTGATAAGAGAGCTAGTGAAGCATTGGGCCCGAAAAGGGAACAGTGGGAAAAAGCCTGCCTGGAGGCCAGGGAGGGGCCAAGCAAGAAATAAAGGTGGAAGGTAGTAGAGCAGTGGTAAGGGCTAGTGGTCCAGTGATGTTACTAGCCCTTGCTTGGGACCTGAGGCTAGGGGCTTCCACAGAGGGAGGAAGGACTCTCCTCTTCACACCTGCTGTGTCAGGGTAAGGAGCTCTGACAGGGTGAGGGCAGAAGAGCTCTTGATTGAACCTGTAGAGAGTGGATGATGATTAGTGAAGCTCATGGGGGTCAGATTCCTGAGAAGTTACGCCCCTGTGTCAATGGGGTAACTAGAAGTCTGTAGCCAGTCAGGAGATGGCAGAGGGATGGTGCACTCTGAGGAGGGCAGCCCTGTGCTGTTAAGCTGAGAGAGGCTGGAGGATGACTGTCTGACTTCACTTGGACTCTGCTGATCCCTGGAAGGGGGAAGACCCCTCGAGAGATTTGATTGGAGCGCTGAACCCAAATCACCCCTGCACTGGGGGAGACTGCAAACCACCACCAGGCAGAGAGGCATGGACTTGTGATGTGATGCTGTAGAGGTAAGGACTCAATTACACCTTCTAGCTTGAGTTTCCTTATAACAGTGGTGGCTTGGACTCCTCCTCTAGGAGCTCTCCGAAACCTGCATCCTCCTGCTTCTACAGTAGCTCCTATCCTGTGAGCTCCACCAATGCTGGCTGGAGCTCTGGGATTAGTAAGCTTTCAGTGTGTACTAGCCAGGGCTGCTAGGGTGGTAGACTCCCCATAGCGCTGCCTTGCCACGGTCAGGCAGAGCTCAAACACGAATCATCCCTACACTAGGTGTTGGCATGAAGTGTTAGCAGCTACAGGTAAGGCTCTCGTGGTTGTGAGCTTCTTCACAGCAGTGCCCTGTCTGCCTCTGGATGGGGCAGGGAAGTCATCCCAAGAAGGGGACTGTACCATGTGATTGAAAGAAAAACACCCCCCTGCTAGCTGCTCTTGCATTCAGGCCCTGCCTGGTATGATGCAGCCAAAGCCCTTTCTGCTAACTCCTACCCTGTCTGCAGCCTGTGTGCTCTGCCGTGCCTGGAGGCAAATAGTCGTTTGTTTTCTGGACTTTCTAGAACTGTGTTCCCCAGCACTCGGTAGCATTTCACTGGGCACATCCCGTGTTATCCATTGCTGAAATAGTCACTTCTGGGAGGGAACATGACTGCACACAACAGCATTACTTAACAATTTGCGGCAGGAGGTGAATAGTAACTTGTTCGCTGTTGCGGGAGTTTAGTGCAGGTAGGCAGAATGCAAATGTATGAGTTGGGACGAGTCCAGAATGCTGCAGGGTTTGTTGGACAAACTGTTATGAAGTGTTGGGATTTTTGAGGACCACAGTTTGCTAGTCATTCAGCTTATATCTGATATAAAAGACATGACCTTCAGCAGCCCAATTGTCCTTGCCACACCTTGGATCGGTACTAAGGTAGAATGCCCAGTGTTTCTGGTAGCTCTCCCATCCAGGTACTGGACCCAGCCCAACCCTGCTTGGCCCCCTTAGATTTCACAAGCTATAGCACACAATGACCTCAAAGAATGAAGTGTTGCAAACTTCATTTCCTTGGAAAAGCCTATCTTGGCCTTGTTCACACCCTGCTGGAATATGAAAACAAAGTTTTTTTTCCCTGCTGCTTCTGTGATTTTTTTTTTTTTTCCCCCCCCCATACAAAAACGGGTCACGTCAGCAGGCCAGAGTATTGCAGATGGTCTGCCCTGCCAAACACCTGGGTCCAGCTTCTGATCTCAGTCCCACTGGTATAAAGTCAAGGGAATACCTCCACAGTCAGTAGAATCACTCTGGATCCGCACTTGTGTGAGCAGGTTTTATGTCTCAAAATAGAGGGACTTCTTTCTCCTTATCTATAGTAAATTACAGCCGGTAGCAAGACCTCATTGCATGAGATCAGAGAGTATGATCTGGGATATGGTATTGCTTAGAGGGCATGGTGTAAGAGGAGATGATTAAATCCACCAAGGATCTAACATGAGACTGGCTGGTATTGCACATTTGACGACAGATTACACTGAATTGTTGACAGGAGTTGGGCTAACTTTTGTGGGGGTGGGGCTGACTATCCATTTCTAATCAGACATATTGGGCCGAATCGTGCTCTGGTACAGCAGCGCAATTCCGTTGATTTAGTGAGGAGGATCTGTTCCATTATTTGCTGTTGATGTGTGTCTGGAAGAAGTCACTGGGATCAACCTATTGATTGTGGGTATTCTAATGGCCTTGCCTCCCCCCAGTTTTTGTAAGTGTCAAGTGGCCTATCTCATGTAACTAAAAGCATAGGGGAAATACTTTGCAGAGGGCTATTACAGTAGCTAATGAGCATGCGTGTTTTTTCTTTTTTTAATGTGTCCAGCCTAGTCTTGCGCAGACCACGCCCCTGAGCACTCAGTGCCTGTGGTAATGATTCTCCATACTGGGATGAGCAGGGCTGGATACTATTTAGTGGCCTGATTCTGCAAGCAAGGTGCAGAGTGACCTCCATGACCACTACCTTCAGTGGGGCTTGAAGATGCTTTTCTGCTTGCAGGGTCAAGCTCTAGGTGCACAGCTATGTATGCACAGTCCCCTGCTCAAGAGCCAGGAGCTGCAGAAGGAACTAGCCCCTGAGGGGCAGTGGAGGTCAGTCAGAGGATCAAAAAATGTTGAGGAGGGAAGTTCAAGCGCAAGGGGGCTGAATTTCCTCGTGCTACAGTGCATGGCTGGGAGGGAAAGCAGTGGCAACGAGAGTGCGTGCTGAGAGCTGGAGGGGAGAGGATGCTTAGTGGGCCGTGTCATGTTGTAAGCCCATGCAGATCACAGCTAGAACTTAGCCTTGAGTTCTGCTATCTCGGTTTAAAAAAACTGCAAGTGCTTCTGAACATTCTCCCGTATCCCAGCCTGCACCGAGCACGTGCAGAAGCCTGATTCTCTGAACTACCTTCCATGAGCTCTAGCAAAGCTTTCAGTATCTGGTTGGCTGGGCTAATGCAAGCCTCCTGAAATCTGGCAGCTGAGATTCTTGGCTGGAGGCCATCATCTGTTCCCTGTCTCTTGGTCATGCTGCAAGAGCTTTGCGGGGAGGGGAGGAGGACAGGTGGAGTTGGGAGGACAAGCTGGGGAAGAGAATAAAGTGAAGCTGGGACATGCACCAATCAGCTTTATTGTGGAGTAGAGTTATCAGATCCGATCAGAAGATGTAAGTTGGGGGAGCTCTGTTGAAACCTGGCCCATACTTCCTATTTTTTATAGGCTGTCTTATGTTTAACCAGACTCAGTTAAGCAATTGTGTAATGATTACAGCATGGAAGGGGTCTCATCTAGTGAGCATTGTACAGAACCAAGCTCCCAGTACAGGCCCTGAGTCACTTTTGTAGTATTCTGGTTTTTATCCCAGTATAAATCTATTAACTTCAGTAGTTACACTGGTGAAATTTGGAGTAACACAGCAGTGTCCGGACCCTAGATATTCCTTATTTATTTGGATTTATGCCCCAGCAAAAAGAATTGTCTAGACAAAGCTCTGGGCACCCTTGAAACAAGACCAAAATAAATAGCATCTTGTCCTCTACCAAGCAATGTCACGCAACCCCATCACAAAACATAAAATGATGGGATGCTAGGCAAAATCAGCCAGAGATCAGTCAGACAATTCTCAAAATATAAATGAGGAAAGTACATGGAAATCCACTGTTTGCATATCTTGGAATAACTTGCCTCAAATTCATCAAGGACTGCAATGTCTCTATAGACCAGTGGTCTCCAAACTTTTTTGATCACGCACCCCTATCAGTAAATGTTTTAGCACGCACTCCCAATATATGTATATTTATGTATAAATTATATACATGCACTACTATACTAATATATTATGTACATTATAAAACATACAAAAAATAGAAATTAAAAAGATGAGATGAAATAAATATTAAAAAAACTATTGTATTTATTAATGGTACAAAACCTTTTTGCGCTCTCAATTATTTTTTTAGTGAGAGCAATGTGATTGAATATGCGTCATTATTTCTGAAAATCTTGGTTTAACACTTTGTGATACAGTGATTCAAAGGTCTGGGTTAGTGTGCGGAAGGGTGCTCAGAGTGGGGGTGTGGGAGGAGGCTTAGGGTGGAGGTGCAGGGTCTGGGAGGGAGTTAGGGTGTGGGAGGGTGCTCAAGGTGGGGGTGCGGGAGGAGGCTCAGGGCTGGGGCAGGCAGGAGGTGCAGAGCACTTACCTAGCGCAGTTCCTGTTTGGTGCAGGGGGTGCGCAGATGGCTCTGCGCAGCACAGCAGTGCCCCCATGGCCACAATTCTGGGAGCTGCCCCCCTACCACCCTGGGCAGGGCCACCTGGAACGCAGGGGCTTTAAGGGCTGCAGGGCCCTGGGCTAAGGGGGCCCTGACTTGCAGCTCTAAAGCCCCTTTCGGCAGGCGACCCTGCGAGCACGGGCCAGAGGACTCAGGAGGAGCCGCATAGCCGGCGGCTGGAGAGAAGCGGCACTTTCCCCTTCAAAGTGACGCTTCTCTCTAGCCATCTTTGAAGGGGAAACCGCCGCTTCTTTCCGGCCGCTAGCTGTACGGCTGCCCCTGCTCCTCCATGGGCCTGAGGACTCAAGGCTGCATTCCGAAAAGGGGGGGGCAGCTTCCCCGCTTGTTCGTTCCTTCCCTCCTCCGGCGGCCCCTTTCTCCCCCCCACCCCGGCAGCGCTCCTCCTGCTGCGCCATCCCAATGGATCATCTTGCACACCCCCTGGGGTGCATGCACCCCACTTTGGAGACCACTGCTATTGACCACAGCAGAGGTGAATTTAGCTATTTGTCCTAGAATGTCCGCTGTCTTTGTAATGTTTTAAATGTTGCTATATTATGTTTTCTAAATGTCTTGTGTATTACTGGGTCATGTGCACCCACAGCCTGAACTCCAATGTGCTGACCTCATCCCCCAGAGGTCCATGTGAGCAGCTCCGATTGCAGGATCGGGCGCCTGGAGAGCAGAATGGCTTTCAGCACTCATGGTGGCTGGGGGTGAAATGACTGAGATGTACTAGCTGGGCTGAGAAGCTCAGTTCAGAGATAACTATCCCAATTCTATCTTTTCTAATTTCAAGAGCTTTTTCTAGGTATTTCATCTTAAGTCTTGTTTACAAGCAGGCTCGTAGGCTCCTCAGGTTACCCAAACACAGCAACACCCAATGCTCTCATCAAACAAAAAACCCTAGTTAACCAAAGGGATAGGCATGGTATTGGAAACATCAATGGTGTGAGAGCCTTAAAATCTCTCTAGAGAGTAAACTGTTGTTCACAAGAACACGATTTATTTTTATTGAGGACAAGTTTAGTTGCGTGCAAAGACTGATTCTGCACCCAAAAAAAAAGCCTATATCACTTAGATTTTATTATAAACACACACCCAGCTGGCATTTTAAGGCAAGATACATTTCCAGAAATTGCTTTGCCTTTTCATATTGCTGAAATGCTATGACTAAAACTTGAAATGAAGCAATATTTTACTGGCACTGCTAGTGTGTGTGCACTGCATCCTTTCTAAAAATCTATTAAAATAGGCAGATTGGCCTGAAATTTGTATATCCGATCAGGGGCCAGGGCATGCTAATTAACAGATGGTCTTCAATTGGAAGGCACTGCAGATACAACTGAGAAGAGAGAAATGGTGAAAAGGAACGTAGAAGGATTGCAGACCGAAAATAATTGAAACCGATTTGGCTTGGAAAAGTGCAGGCTGAGGGATCATGGGGAAACAATTGGAAACACATGCCCTCAGTGGGAGGGGTAAACCTGCCAATCTGTGATACTGAAAGAGATGATGGTCCAACTTTCAGAAGAGCTCAGGGGATCCGACTTTCCAAAGTGCTCAGCACCTTGCAGCTCCCATGTGACACCAAAGGCCAGGATTTCAAAGGAGATCAGTTTCCAACATGCTGAGTGGCCTTGATAATTCTGGCTTTAGGGGTGGAAGTGAACAACAAATTGGGCATGAGCAGGGCCGGCCCCAGGGTTTTGGCCGCCCCAAGCAGCCAAAAAAAAACCCAAAAAAACCCCGCGATCGTGATCTGCGGCTGCAATTCAGCAGGAGGTCCTTCGCTCCAAGTGGGAGTGAGGGACCGTCTGCCAAATGAGTAGCCGCCCCAATCACCTGCTTGCCAGGCTGGTGCCCGGAGCTGGCCCTGGGCATGAGTTTGCAGTGTGATATGGCAGCAATAAAGGTTGGTGGAATTTTTTTTAAAGTAGCTTATTGCCACTTCCCTAGTTATTAACGCCTTTCTCCGTGATAAGGCTATTCTTCATTGGCAGGGAGGTGGACTGACTGGCTCTGATTCCTTGGATTAATGTGCTCATCTTTCATTTCTAGATGCAGAAGACCAAATTAATCCATGGAGTTACCCCACAAATGAGTTTGGCCCATATTGTCAAATGTGCATGAGGTCAAAAATGCAATGAGTTTGAGGGGTCTCAGCCTAGCCTGCAATGGATGTATTGCACAACTATTGCCATAGGCCGATTAGCAGGGCAACTCCAGGACTGCAATAGCAGCAGGGTGGGAAGATTTGGTTGTAAAGCTTGCCCAGGCTTGTGTGTGTGTGTGCACCTAGCCAGTAGTATGAACTCCTTACCTTCAAGAGCACCACATTCATCTTCCTCCAGCCAAAACAAGAGTCCAGCTTCTACTTGCATGAGTGCATTAACCCACCAACCCCATGCTCCAACTCAGGCTAATTCTTTCTTAGCAGCTGGGTCAGCAGACCCAGTAACCCCCTTGTAGTCTCAGCCCAGAGATGACCTCATGGTCTAAGCACCGCTGGATCAGCTAGGTGCTGTCCGTGTCCTGTTGTTTGCCTCTGTAATCTGTTTTGAAAAGGCAGCCCCGATGCTGTTTTTTTCCCCCCCCCAATTAGGCCAGTTAGACGATTCTGGAAAGATAGCGACTAGGCTAATTTAGCAGGCAGACATTTCATTGAATTAGCAAATGCATCGGCGAGTGAGCCTGGAACTGCGGTACATGTGCTGGGGTGTTCACCAGTGCAGGAATGGATGGGGTTGGGTGACGTCGATTTGAGCTTATCTAATATTCTTATTAGCGACAATCTGCAACGAAGGAAAATACGTGAGCTGAAAACAGACAACAGGCTTGACCTCTGCTGTCCCCAGTCTGGTTTAAGTCAATGGGAGGCTAGCCTGAATAAAGACGGGGGCTCTAGTCTATACTGAGGAATTGGAAAACTGACTTCTAATTCAGGGGCAGCAGGTTTGCATAATTTTTGGTGGTGCCCAGAATGGGTCCAAGTCCCCCTCCCCCCCCACCTGCCTAAGGCTCTGGGAGGGAGTTTGGGTACAGGATGGGGTTTGGGGTGCAGGCTCTGGAAGGAAGTTTGGGAGGGATGTGGGCTCTGGGAGGGAGTTTGGGTGTGGGCTCTGGGCTGGGACAGGGGGTTGGAGTGCAGGAGGGAGTGGGGGAGGACTCTGGGAGGGGGTTTGGGGTACAGCAGGCAGGCTGCCCCAGGGCTTGGATGGGGGGACCAGAGAGGACTCCCCCCCCCCCCCCACCACCACCACCAGCAGCAAGCTCCAGGGGACCCTGGCTCTCCCAGCATGACACTCACCCAGGTCGCCCCCCCCCCCCCCAGCTGCTGCTCAGGAGGTCCTGCCAGGATAAGCCCTACTTGGAGTCAACTGCTGGGGGGAGAGGGGGCTGCCATGCGCCTCCTCCCTCTGCAGCTGCAGCAGCCACCTCAGCCTGCCCCCGGCGACGCTCCCTTGTGGCTGGCAAGGGAGGGCAGCGCGGAGCTGCAGGGGGCAGCCACCTGTTGCCCAGGGCAGGCAGGGATGCTTGGTGGGAGGTGCACGGGGCCAGCAGGCAGGGCCAGAGGAGAGACCAGGCCTTGAACATTGGTGGAGCGGGCCCCCCGGCTCTAAATTTGCTGGAGCCTGGGCACCATGGATGCCCATACAACTTGCCGCCCCTGCTCTCATTGTTACTCCTGAGAGAAAAGATGGCCTAGTGGTTTGGCACTAGTCTAGGACTCAGAAGCTCTGGGTTCAGTTTCTGGCTCTCCCACAGACTGCGTGCGTGACCTTGGGATGACCTATGGGGCCAGGATTTCAAGTGCTCAGAACCCAGCAGCTGCCACTGTGATACTTGGGGCAGATTTATATGCACCTGGAGCTGATCTCTCATGGGAATCTGGCCTTTTGCTTCTCTCTGCCTTGGTTTTCCAAGTGGGGAACTGACATCCTTTTCTCTTTTGCTTGCAAGCTGTTGAGGGCAGGGGACTCTCTTGCTATGTGCATGTACAGTTCTTAGCACAGTGGGGCCTGATCTCCAGTTGGGGGGGCCTCTAAACCACTACGCCAATACTACTCAATTTCTAGGACCACCCCCACTTGCTTAGTTCCTTTGGCATCACTTCCTCCTTAAAACGATGCCCATCCGCCACCCCCTTCCATGGCTTGCAACCAGCTGCTGTGGCCCAAGTATTGCTGGTTAATGCCCCTTGCTCCTGACTGCTCTTATGCTGCCTTTGTGTGATGTTTCCTTTATTGTAGCAGCTGTGGAGTATAGCAGAGCTGTCTGAATGGTGCATTTCTCCAATTAAATGGGGGTGTAAGTAGTAATTGCACTTGGCTTCAGCCAACAGGCACGACTTGCCAAGCCTGCCTAGGATCATTGCCCAAAATTTGCAGGATTATTGCCCTCTGCCTGTGGGATGTTCATAGTTTGGTTGGATTCAGCACCACGGGTCCAGTGAGGAGCCATCACCGAATGGCTGGTCAGCATCCTCTTTCCACTCCTCCCTTCTGAGCAAAGGGGGTTGGTAGGGCCCTGCTAGTGCAGGGCTGATCTCGCTTGTGAGCAAATCCCATCTGTATCTGGGGCTGCATGGATGATTTGACTAATCCAGCCTGTTCATGAAAGGCCTGGGATCCTTCACCCACTTGACTGCCAAATCTTCTTATCCTCCAATGGGATCCTGGAACTCAGCCTGGGGCACCATTCATCTGCACACGGGACATTAACAAAGCTGGTCAGGGCCAGAACTGTATTGTCCTGTGACTCTCCTGGTCGCTAAAGTCACTCTAAGACTTCTTAAAGGGACGGAAGCCTGCAGGGCAAGTGCCATGATGGCCCGTCTCTTCAGCTAAGGAGGCAGAATTGCAGCCCGGGACTTCCGAGGCAGGTGCCCCAGGCCTGGAAAGGTCACTCCACTGACATCGGAGCAGCATACTGGAGAGGGGAGTCTGGCTTTGCTCAGAGGGGCATGGGCCTTGAAAGCCTTGACTAGAACAAGAGGAAGGAGGGGAGGGGCGGGGCAGCAGAAGCAGGTGGGTCCCTGGCCTGGCTGCAGGTGAGGGGGCCAGGTGGGTCCCTGGCCTGGCCTCCCATTCCCAGCTCATGCATGGTGCTGCTGGACTCCAATCCCACATGGTTTAGCCTGGTCCTTTTGCGGTGGCTGTCGTGGGAGTGAATTAGGCCCTGAAAGAGAAGGGAAAGGGAAAGCTAGTGAGTTGTGATGGAATGAGTCCATGGGTGGGGTGGAACTGGGCAGTGAAAGAATGGGCAAGGGGGGGAAATGCAGGAGGGAATCTGTGAAGCTAAATACCCACAAGGTGGAAACCCAGCTCACAGAGCGATGGGTAGTTCAAGATGCAGGCTCCAGGACAGCTGGAGACAAGGAGGGGAAGGACGCCTCCAAAAAATGCTCTGGCACACGTCCTGTTGGCACCACATCGCCTCAATAGCTTTGGATCTGTGAGTGCAGACCCCTGTGCTGGCATGGAGCCTTACTGACTTCTATATGGCACTGTCTGAGTGGGGAGATCTGCTTGCACAGAGCCCATTGCAGGATCAGGCCTTTGCGTATATGTTGCTTCCTTCCCCGACCTTCCAGCCTTTATCTGTCTTGTCAATGGGTCTCAACCTTTTCCATACTGTGCCTCCTGGCTGCCTCTGGAAACAAATTTCAGGACTTCCCCCCCCCCCCCCCCCCCCCGTCCCTCTCAATGACTCCGAGAGAAAGGGGTGGCCACAGCCCCCCCAAATATGCTCACACCCCCATGTTGAGAATGACTTAGGGTTTCCCTGTGTAGACAAGCCCTTAAGGTATGCAGCCTTATCTGTGATTGCAGCACTTGTAGACCTACCTGAGCTACCTTTAATCTACTTGCGCTGTGATCAGACTCTGCGATTGCAGTATAGACAGACCCCTGGACTGCAAGGTATTTGGAGCAGGGATGTATGTCTGCAAACCACCTCACACATGTTGGGCGATGCAAGATAAGCACGCCTAGCAGGAAAGATTCTGGAACAAGAGTGCTAGCTGCTGCATTGCTGGAGGATGTGGTAGGCAGAATAGCATAGAGGCTGCTAGTCCACATTTTACTGATATGCTGCATAAACAGAACAGAGTCTCTTTTGTCCATAAACCAAGCCCATACGGACGAGAACACACAGGGAGCAGACATGGGCAGGACAAGAGGCCATGGTTTGGTAGTTCTTTTCTGACCTGAGCCTCACTGGTTCACAATGAGTTAAGCACTAGCCTGTCTCTAGCCTGCTAAGCCTTCAAGGAACAAAGCTTGGGCAATGTTAACACCAGGGCTGGGTTTTTGTCCCAGCTGAAGAGGGAAGGCGATGGTCTTGTGGCTAATGCATAGGTCTGGGGGTTGGGTGATCTTCTTCCTGGCTTCACTCCAGGTTTTCTGGGTGACCCTGGGCAAGTCCTAGTCTTTGTGTGTCCACATCCCCATATGTAAAATGGGGATAACTATCTCACCCACCTTACAGGGGTGTTGCAAGATCAAATGTGTTAATAGCTGCAAAGCATGGTGAGGCCCAGATGAGAGGTGCTGCGTAAATGCAAACATCATCCTCATCTGATTGAAATGGGTCCCGCCTTCGCCCCATTCTTGACCTCTGATGCTTGGGGGAGGTTTGTGGATACGATGGTAACAGCAGAAAAAGCTGCAGCGAAAGGCTCGCTATATGGGAGGCTGATGGGGCCTGATTCACCGTTCCCTAATACAAATGCAAAGCGGAGGTAAAATACTATTGCTGGTGTAAATGGCTGCACGAGATACAGATGATGGAGGGAATTGAGCCCAAAGAGTGGGAGTTCATTATTCAGTTGCTTTGACCTTTTGGTTTAGATCAAGCATAGAAGTCACTTAATCTCTGATGTGTGATTGTCAGGAAGGGTGGGGATGCCCTCCTGCCCTGATGAGGGGATGGACTTGGTGGTGGAAACAGCCGTTCTCATCTTTAGGATATCCCAGTGAGGACGCCGAGAAGCAGACTGGTGGGCGCTCAGTGAACGCCAATAACCTAACATAATACAAGCTCAGGCAACAGGGTGGCTGACGGATGCAGTTCATCTTCATGTTCCTGTAGGATCCTGAAATTGGTGCGTGGGTGGTTTATATGTCACACTAGGGCATAGCCAGTTACAGGCGGACACTAGACTGTTAGTGGCATAACATGGGTGTCAGGAAAGTGATCTTATCTCTCACGCACGCCACCAGTACAGCAGAGCCACACCTTTTACGCAGACATTTGCAATGATACTTTTCTATAGCGCTGTGGATAGATTGCAGCTCCCCCTGTCGTTGATCCAAACTCTAGTCACAAGGCTCTTCTTCCATAATAGCAAAAGTAAACTTAGTTTGTAGAGAAAAGTTTGGGTTTATTAAAGTAGCCTGGTTGTTACAAATCGAAGGACCAGATTCAGATCTTGGTTTCACATGGGTGTAACCGAGATCAAAATCCGATCTGTTGTGATTTTTTTTTTTTTTGACATTTTTACTATGCCTTTCTTCCAAATTTTGCTCTTAGCACTGCGCCTCTGGCTAGGCAACAGGCTAGAGGGACCAATGAACTTTTCTGTTAAGCATCTCTTATCGTCAAAACTGCTCGTGGTTAACATAGGTAGGGGTGATCTTGTTTGAAATGAAAATGGAGAGAAAAACCAAGTTTTATATCAGTTGCAAAATGAGATCTGACTATAAATGTTGTTGGCAATATGAGCTTGATACAAAGCCCATCAATGGACGGACTCACGTGAACTTCAGTGAGCTCTAGATCAAGCCCCCATCCCCAATTAAAAAGTCCATCTCTATTCAGCAAAGCCCTTAGAACAGGTGCCGAACTCCCATTGACTTCGGTGGGGCTCAGGGACTTGATTAACGTGCTTTGCTGAATGAGGGCTCATGTCTCTCTGACTGAGTGAATATTGCCACAACAACACCGCAGCCCAAGGTAGCATCATCTCTTGGGGATATAGTAGCACAGGTGTGCTTTAAATAATGAGCAAAGACCTGGTCCCAGCCCCAAGAGCTCGGGTTGGCCCCTGTTGAGATAAAAAGTGAGGGAAAGGGGGTGGATGGGAGAAAGAAGGCGATTGTTTGGTAAAATGCACATCAGGCTAGCTCCTGGTTTTGCAGGGTTTGTAGGTGTTGCAGAGAGTGAAGGAGCAAGAATTCTACTTGATTTCCTGCCCCTCCCCCCCAAACCACTGTTGTAAGGCAGTGCTGACAATGCTGACTGTTGGCAAAACCTTGTATCGACTTGCAAACTGTGCAAATTGGATATGGACGTCATTGAAGGGGAATAAATATAGAACATCGAGATGTTTTTAATTTACAGAGTCGCTTTTCAGGCCATAATTTCACATTGAGCCACGGCATCAATTAAAGCAAATGTATCTCTGCACCAAGTGGCTTTGCACGTAGTTTAACACAGTCCCTATCCTTCACCAAGGATTGTGTGTCTGCCTCAGTTCCCTCCTTCCTCACCTCCCTGAAAAACATTACGTTATTGTATCATCGTTCTAACTGCTTCCAGAAAGTCAGTGAAAGCTCAATGACACGTCAGATAACTCTGCGCAAGCCCCAAAGTTTCTAACAGTCCATAACGGTAATTTGAATCACTGCTTCTATCTGTATTGCATCTTACATTCTAAAAGACCCTTTCATCTGCTCTTGAAATGCAACCAGCTCTGGTGTGGAATGCAGCAGCAGCTGAACACCCCATTGTAATGTGACAACAGTTTGTGACAGGAATTTTTAAAAGACTAATACTGTACAGTTGAAATAAAAGGGGACAATGTCACTGCCCCACTTGGAATTGGGCCAGAACAGCCTTTCTTTTGTAAAAAAGTGCCTGACTACTTGTCATAAGATCAGCCTGGCCCAGCTGACAAGGTGAAGTGGGAGGCAAAGGTGACTGTAAGTTTGTGGCTGCTAGATTCTAGGGCTGACCAGGCACCAGTCTAATCTGTCATCAATTAGAGCAGCCTGAAGGCTGCTTTGACTTATACCTGGATACTGATGGCTCCAAGGGGGCTTTTCCAGCCTCTAGGAATAGCTGGCCACACTCCCTATGCCAGGGTAGGTGATAACCTAGTGCTGCTACTTTGGCTCTCGAGGCCACAGGGAGATTTCCCTTAGGCAAGAGGAATCCCAGGTACCCTGCTGAGCTGG
Source organism: Trachemys scripta elegans (assembly GCF_013100865.1). Taxonomy (NCBI): domain Eukaryota; kingdom Metazoa; phylum Chordata; order Testudines; family Emydidae; genus Trachemys; species Trachemys scripta. The sequence goes on from NC_048305.1 coordinate 52,235,181, forward strand.
CTTTTTTGCAGCTGGAGAAGAGTGCAGAATTTGGCCCTTGGGGGTCTCTTCTTGCCACTAGCTTAGTCTGTGACCGTCAATCAAATCCCTTAACTCTCTCTGCCTCAGTTTCCCTATCTATAAAATGGGGACAGGGATGCTACCCACCTTTGCCAAGTGCTTTGAGGTTGATGGCTTGAACGAGTCTAGATGTGCACAGGAGAACTTTCACTGGATCAAATTAAATACAATCCGCTCAATGTCTTCCATTTACACTGATCTCAAGGACAGAGGGACATACTGCAAGGTTAGGTACACATCAGATTAACACTTTGGTTAAGATTGGCTGGCAGAGCAAACAAGCCAAGGCATCGATCTCTGTGTGTATTTTTTGTTCAGCAATGCAATCAGCCTCTTCTCCTTAAGAGGATGTGTCTGTCTTTAAATCACGAACTAAAGCAATGCGACGCTAGGTAGTTGTTTTTTTGTTGTTGTTGTTGTTTTCCCCACCTCTGAGTTTTAACAAAGCATAATCCTCTGTACTAAAGGGCTTTTTCTTGATCCAAAAGTCTCTGTTCAAGACAAAAAATGTTTTGCCACAGATACCTTATCTCAAATCAAGAGAGCATCCCAAATGCATCTATACTGTATATTGATTGACCTACATACTAACTGAATTGAAGGACATGTTAAGTTACCTCTTTCCTTAGCAAGCCAAGTGCAAAGTAGTAGAGTTCTAAATAAACAATCAGTTTGTAGGGCAAGGGCTGTTCTTCACTATCTAGTGTTGGCAGTGTTTTCCCTTTTTGAAATGAGGGCGCGGGTGGGTGTTTGGCAGCAGAAGTGACTGTTTCTGCAGTCCAGTGAGGACCACAAAATATGTGAGAGCCCCAAGTGAAACTGTGGAAGTCGTCGTCCCGTCCCCCACCCCCTTTTTTTTTTTTCCCCCGTGGTTGCATCTGTTTGCACCAGAATGTGCCCAGGGTCTCCATTTTTCTCTTCTGGAATACATGTGACATGACTCTCAGTGCTTCTGGAAGGCACGGGGCTAGGGTGACCAGATAGCAAGTATGAAAAATCAGGACAGGGTGGCGGGTAATAGGAGCCTATATAAGACAAAGCCCCAAATATCGGGACTGTCCCTATAAAATCGGGACATCTGGTCACCCTACACTGGGCATCTCCCCTTGCTGGCTTGTCAGTACATCTAGCTACAGGCGCCCCCTGTAGTAATGAGAGCAGAGTTCACATTTCCTTACCTTGAGCCCACTCGTTAGAACCATGGGCCAATTCATCCATCGCACTGATAGCGTCTCTTGAGTGCTGCCACCCTAGCAAGTTCAAAATTGGAAACAAAGTGCTCTCAGGAGAGCTCCCGTTGTCATCAGCAGGAATTGGTGGGTAAGGGGAGCATGATTTGGCCAGTCCTAGCTTACTGCACCTGGGTCAGTAAATCAATGGCAAATGAGCAAGTTTTAGAATGGGGCCATGTGTCAGCTCTGTGATCTAATGGGCTTGCTTGGGTTCACTGGATTTACCACACCCAATTCCAGAAGCTTCTGGATGTGGAGTGCTTAATCTGCCTAGCAACAATGACCCAGGCACAACTCACTCCTACCTCCCCCCCAATGGGTCTCTTAAAGAGAGATCTCCCTATTAGGCACATGAGTTACACCTGTTACATGCTGTTTCTCATACTGCAGAACAGGTTTTCTGGGAATGTGGGAGAGAGCCAGCCATCCTCCTAGAACAGCTGCAAGTGGCCAACACCTGTCCAGTCTCTGAAGATGCATTCTCTTAACCCTGTTTGGTCCATCTCTGGGGCCTTTTTCTTGAATTTAATTTCTTTTCTTCAGAGTTTTGTCATTACACCCACACAAGGGCAGAGTCCTAAAGGGCCCCTATGGCCCAGCTTGGAACATCTGAAATGCTGTAGGTAGTTCAAGAAAGTGCTACTGATTCAAAACTGATTATATAAGTGTATAGATCTCAAGATCAGAAGGGAACCATTATGATCTTGTAGTCCCACGTGCTGAAATGATGCAGGCCAGAGATGATTTTTTTTTTTAAACACCAAGATTCCTGGGTTCATGGCTGTACTTCTGCTTCACCATCTTCCCACCCCTCCCCCAGCATTATCATCCTGTTTGTACATCCCAGCCAGAGCGTTGCATGTGACATGAGCATCGGGTTGTGATGCAATTTTGAAAAAGCGTTGTCTTTTTAATCCCATTGCTGGACAAGCCATGGTAATGAGGGCAGTCCCATGCCCTTTGGGAAGGCTGTCCTCACTGGAGCCCTGGGAACTTTTTGAGAACTACAACTGCAGAGGATCAATCTTTTGTCTTGTGCACCCTTTTTTTTCCCTTGGAACTCGTAAAAGAATCTAGAATGACTCGTGTAATTCTACAGCGGTGTGTATATGCGTGAGCACAGCTGGACAGTAGCGAAGATGTTTTAGTCTGTTTTTACAAGGCCCAGTGATATATTAAATGTTTAGACTGTAATGCATTTGTTTCAGGGAGCAGGCAATGAATTTCTGTACTCCCCCTTCCCAGAAGGCACGGCTTCTGATGAGAAGGGATAAAACTTTCTTTTTTAAAATACAGCAGTATCAGAAAGGAAAAAGGTCCATCAATGGTTATATAGGTCCATCAATGGCCATTAGCCAGGGTGGGTAGGGATGGCATCCCTAGTCTCTGTTTGCCAGAAGCTGGGAATGGGCGATAGGGGATGGATCACTTGATGATTACCTGTTCTGTTCATTCCCTCGGGGGCACCTGGCATTGACCACTGTCGGAAGACAGAATACTGGGCTAGATAGGCCGTACTGGGTCAGACCAAAGGTCCTTCTTGTGTTCTTATGAATTGATGCCCTAACTCAGCGAAGCACATATTTAACTTCATGCCTATAATTAGGTGCTTTTCTGGGTCAGAGCCTTTGTGAAAAGCTGGTGAAAAGTGCTAGCCTGTGACAGCCCTGGACACATGGAGCTGCTCTTCGGGTCAAATCTGACACCAGTTAACATCAGTTGCAAAACGCCAGCTGATGGCCTCATGGCTGAGCCCACAATCCACAGAAGAGATGCAGCTTGAGAAGGAGTTGAGCAAGAGTGAGTCTTCCACACCGCCTTGCCAGCGTGCGTCCGCTTTGGCTGGAGGGCAGAGGGCAGCCTCTAGGAGTCTGAGGGGCATGCTGTTTCTATGGCTTGCTCTGGCCTCGGCCTCTCTTCAGTGGCTGCCAACAAGGGAGCTGATTCTTGGGAGCTGTGAGTTTGGGGTCATGGACACCTGTCCTCTAGGAGATGGGCTGAGCCCACCAAGTCAGGGTGCTGAGGCCACGGAGATGTTGCTAACATAACAGGGCTCAAGAGGGTAAGAGTAGTTGGAATTCTTCCAGTCCAAAACTCTCTGGTCAGTAGCTCATTGAACCAAAGTCTTGCTGTGACGTTCCCCCTGGTGTTATCTGAACCGGTGATCTGCTAGGTCGCTCCAATCCTCAACTCTGGGAGCCAGCCTTACCCTGTTCTGTTGTGAGACACCCCCTCCCCCCCCCCCCCCCCGGCTGTTCATGCACTACCTCTAGCATGTAAGATGCTCCCAGTTATGTGAGTGAGCACTTTTGGCCAGCCGCCACTTGGATTGTGCAACCGAATGACACTAGCCAATATCTCCAGTCCCAGACACAACCCTAGGAATGTCTGTTTTGCAGTGTCCAGTTATGCACACTGGATGCTGCAAGCTTATATGAGTTTGTCAATTTAACAAAGAAATTAATATGTACCAGGCTTGTTATCCTAAGGGGAGCCTCTGACACGCCTCAAACCACACACACTGCTTCAGGTAGAATAAACAAACAAATTTTATTAACTACAAAATATAGATTTTTTTTTTTAAGTGATTATAAGTCAAAGCACAAAAAGTCAGATTTGGTCAAATGAAATAAAAGCAAAACACATTCTAAGCTGGTCTTAACACTTTTTCAATGCCCTTACAAACTTAGATGCTTCTCACCACAGGCTGACTGGTTGTTCTTCAGCCAGGCTCTCCCCTTTGATCAGCCTTTCAGTCGCTTGGTGGTGGTGGCCGTAGATGGAGGTGGAACAGAGAGAGAGCATGGCAAACGTCTCCCCCTCTTATCATGTCACTACTTCCCTCTTGGCTTTGCCCCCCACCCCCTTCAGAGTCAGGTGAGCATTACCTCATAGTCCCTGACTGACCCCAAGGGAAGGGGGGGGGGTGACTCAGTGGAGAGTCCAACAGATTCTTTGTTGCTGCCTAGGCCAGTGTCCTTTGTTCCTCTGAGACTGGGCTGGGTTTGTCCCATACATGCCCTGATGAGGTGCAAACTGCCCCTCTGCTCTTGGAGAGTTTTGCCTGGGCTTGTTTTAAACACATTTTCAGCCTTGTAACTAAATACATGAAATTACAACCTATAACATTACTATAACAACAATGCTCAGGGCATCATGAGCCTTCTGAAGACACCCAACATGACAAACTTTGCATTGGATACTACACAATCCTATTCTAAGGATGAACATGGGGGGCAGGGTATTCCCCTGAGATACAGAGTGTAACACTTGCTCAAGGATTCCCGTTGAGTTGGATCAGGTCCCAACTGCTTTGATTTGGGGCCAGTCATCTCCCCTCCCTTGGTTCAGTGCAGTGCCAAGATACCAGAGCACCCCCTGGCTTCTGTGCCCTCCACACCTTGTTTCTGGTGCAAGAACATTGTCTCTCTCTTTCCAGGATATTAGGGATGGCCTGGAAAGCTGTTCCCCCTTCTGCCCCCCCGTGTAATTCTTGCAGCCCGCCTGCTTGGTCTAACCCTTGGGATAATTGCAGGCTGCTCTCATAGCTCTAAATCAAATCACTGCGCCCAGGAAATGAAGTTTTCTGGATGCAAACAGTTCCCTGCCTCATAATTCATGGCTCACTCAAAGGAAATCACCAAAGGTCAAACTCTGCCTTCTTCCAGCCACTGTCAGTAGCCCTCCCATATTAACAAAGCCCAGTGGGCTTTGATAACTTAATAGAAAGCTGTTCTGCCCCCATCTCTTTATACGTGGAAGTCACAGCTCGGGTATAAAAACACTGGAGCCTCCTGTGTCAGTCTGAGTTCTTAGCCCTTCTCTGGGTTGGGGGTGTTGACTGGATGATGGAAATATTGGTCCATTGGGCTAGGAAGGTATTGATTTGATTTTTGTGGAGTATTTTTTTGTTTGTAGGAAGAAATCAAATATTTAACATCCAGCCACTCCGTTTTGGCATCTCATCATAACTTTCCAATCACTTGTGTGAACGGCCGGATCCTTCAGAGTCTGTTTTGTTCTCTCAAAAATCATCTCTAAAAAGACAGTTAATTAACTATATCTGTATTCCCTGAGAGCGATGTGTGGCTGTCTAGACAGATCAGCGCAGCATATTCCAGGCCTCCTCTGGCGCACTGTTCAGCGGGACAAGTTCCTGCTGGTTTGATGGCATACTTCTTTCCTCTGTAGCAGCTGTGAGTTCCTTGGGGAAATAAATGTGCTACTGTAATTTGTATTAATCTCCTTAGTTTGCTTACATCTCTCCCTCCTGAATTTCCCCCAGCTAGGGAGGCGCCTTCAGGGTTTCTTGTATTTGGCATCTGAATGAGTGGTTGGAGAACAGATTTGCTAACATAATGTGGCTTTCCAGTGTGGTTAAACACAGCAGGGTGGCTGCTAGAGTGGAGTGGGAATTTGACTTTTGTCGTGCACCCCGTCTCCTGCTTCTACAGAACATGAATGCTGAGCTGAAGTCCTGCCCATCTCTTCAGAATCAACCCTTTCCAATCCACGTGCAAAGAAAGAGACACAGACTGAAGGATCCTAACTAGGGGCGGGGGAGAACAAAACCCATCCCCAAATCCAACAGAACCTCTTCTGGCTTCAGATCTGAAGTTCAGATCATTTACCCCCCTTGCCTATTAGGTTCACTTATTCAGCTACTATCATTTCCAGCCAGGGGCAGGCAGTGGATATGGCGAAGGACTAATAGATTGTTCTTGTGGCATTTCCATATGAGTTTTCAGTTTAAAAGCATGTGGATAGTTCAGCTAAGGTTCTGATCAGCAACTGAACTCTCAGGTGTTTATCCAAAATTGAGCTCTGAGCTTTTTGAGAGCCCCCCCCCCACCCCCAACAGTAATGTATAACTTGGTGAGCTCCAAAGAGTTTGGAAGATCATAGGAATTTTCATGTCCGATTAGACCAATAGTCCATAAGGAAATCTTCCTGGGCCACTAATCCAAGTCTTGTTGGCTGTTCTGGACCAACCTTTTCCATTTTTGCTTTACCTTTTTAAAGATGGAATGACTGGGGTTCAGCACAGTATTTGGGGGGGAAAACGTGCCACTGATTTCAATAACGACATATTTTCAGTATTCTTCTCTTTTCTTGCAGAGAAAAAGCATGAAAAACTGCTCCAAGCCTACTCACAAGGCAAAGGGGGGAAAAATCCAATATTTATTTATTTTTTTAAATCTCATGATTTTGGGAAGCTTGATTCATGATTTTTGAACATTTGGATTTGGCAATACTAGAACCCTGCCAGGTTACCAGGGATGGTCAAGCTGAATATTAATTTTGAATATTACTTCAGTATCGGTCAGGTAATGTTCAAATCAAAGATTTGTTCCTGCCATCTCTAGCCCCATGCAAAGCTGCTTAGTTCACCTCCAAGTTGTTTTTTTTTTTTCCCCCCCTTGCTTGCTTGCTGTAATTGTTGCATACGTGGGGGCGGGATAGCTCAGTGGTTTAAGCATTGGCCTGCTAAACCCAGGGTTGTGAGTTCAATCCTTGAAGGGGACATTTAGGGAACTGGGGTGTGTTTTTAAAAAAATAAAAAAATAAAAAAAAAAACTGTCTGGGGATTTGTCCTACTTTGAGCAGGGGTTGGACTAGATGAAACCCCACCCAAAAGGGCACTTTAAGTGTCGCCTCCATGGCTTGAACATCACAGAGAGGGAGGGATGTGAACTGAGCCCCCAAACCCACTAGTAAATGCTTTTATTTTTCTTGGAGGTTTTAAAGGGCTGGATCCTAGCTCAAACTGCTGGTGTAACTCTAAAAGTCAATGGAGTTATCCTATAGCTGGGGATCTGTCCCTTTACATTTCCATCCCAGTGGCCAGCTCAAGGAGCGAGGGGAGTGTCTCTATGAGCAGAGACGAAAATAAAACCAGAGCACTCTTTATCCCTGCCGAGGCTTCTTTTGTTTTCTGAAAGCAGCCCCGTTTATGGTGCTCTGGCCTGACCGCATTTCCATTACAAACCCCTAGGTTCAGAAACTCCGAGAGTATCTCTTAATAAACAAATAAATCAATTCACTTGGGGATGCCTGTTAGTAAATGGTGTCTCAGGCAAACAGTGGATTGGCAGGAAATCCATTTGTCTATTTTAAATTGTAGCAGGGGAGTCACCTCCATTTTCTAACTGACTCAAAAGGAAAAAAAATTACTTGTCTTGGGCACTCTGGTATTCTTATTTATTTAAGAAAAAACTGTAAAGAGACACTGCCAAGAATTAGCTATCCTAAAAATCTTAACCTGTGTTACTAACAACATCTTTAGTGTATTAACACTGACTTTTAAAGGACTAGAGTCCAATTCAGTGCTCCATCATTTCAGGCTTCACTTGGATCTAAGATACTTGATCACGTCCCTTTAAAATAATATGGAGGTTCCATGTGTGCTAGCATTCCAGGGCATTCTGGGAAAAAATCCCAATTGAAAAGGGATGTAGTTGGGGCAGTTCTCTTTTAAGGTCAGTGGTTAGTGGACTAGCCTCAGACTCGGGAGATTCTGCTCCACCACAAGCTTCCTATGCAACCTTGGGCAAGTCACTTAATCTCAGTTGCACCTCTGTACAATGGGATAACAGCACCGCCCTGCCTCCCAGGGGTGTTGTGAGGATCACCACATTACAGACTGGGAGGTGCTTAGGGGCTGTGGTGATGGGGGGGCCAGATAAGTACATGGGATAGATTTTTACACTAGTGTAAGTCCAGAATCCATCTGCAGAAGCCAGTGGAGTTATTCCAGCCATGTACCAGTGGAATGCAGAGCAGAATTTGGCTGACGCATCCAGTCTCCTCTGCTGTGGCATGAAATGCTCCCATCAAAGTGACCCACGGCACTGAATAAAGCGGTGAAGAGGTTTGGGTTGTTGCTGCCCCTACCTCACCAGCAATGGAGAGTGTCTTTGCCAGGTGAGAACCACTTCTGATGAATAAGCAGCAGTTTATTCAGCTCTGGGAAGTGCCAGCTTCTGCCAGTGTGTCCTAGGGCACAGGGTCCCTGGCAGAGGAAAGTCTGCCTGGGGTGGGGGCAGCGCAGGCTGTCACACCCTACTGTGAGTGGCTCAGAGCCAGTCAATGCAACCCTGTAAGAAGGCGGCACTAGGTGGGGGGGGGGGGGGGGGAAACTGGCCAGGGCATCTTGAGAATGTTAGTGGGTATCCTCCACTGGCACAGCCCTATGGAGTCCTGGGCACAAGCTTGTGCTATTGCCCCACAGTGGAACACCCAACCAGGGTAGCACTGTGCCAGTCTGATGAATCAGAACTGTAGATTTCTAGTGCTTCTGAGGGGAGCGTACTAGGCATATTGCCCTAAGTGAATCCACGCTCGGTGTGCTGTGTCTCAACAGCAGAGCTCTCTGGGCTCGCTGGCAGTCGGGAAGAGTTGGCCTGCAGCATTGTTTTAAGTGCTGTTTACAGCTTGGCTCATTCTAGCTACTTAGCAATGCTTGGTTTGTCACTGTGCTTCTGGAGCTTTTAACGGCTTCATGCACGGAACAGGGAGTGTCCAACAGAGAGTTTAAGTAATCAGTGCTGGGGTGCATGGCGCGCTCTGGGGAATCCAGTCCTGTGCAGAAGGCCACCACACAATCTGCACCACTTAGGTCCCAGCCCCGGTCTTGCAGTTGGACTTAGGGGGGCATGCTGGGCTCTTGCCAAGGAGGGAATATTGCCCTCTGTGTGTGCTTGTCCGTGCTCTCTCTCTCATAGATAAATGTCTATCAGGGATGGTCTAGACAGTATTTGGTCCTGCCATGCGGGCAGGGGACTGGACTCAATGACCTCTCGAGGTCCCTTCCAGTCCTAGAATCTATGAATCATGTGTGTGTGCTCTGCATAGCACGAATGCGGCAATTTTTCAGTTTTTATTGCACATCACCACTTGCGGCAGGCTGCTGTAGCACTGCTCCATCCCGGGACCTTCCCCAGCACTCGTGCTAACACGGGAATTGAAAAGGATGCTTTGCTTGTGGAACTTGGTCTGCATCCAGAGGCTGTCTTGGGGGATGGTGCATTGTACTAGCTGAATCCCACCATAGATTCGGAGGCACCTCGAGCTACTTGTGCTGGCCAGATGCGTTATACAATCATTGAGCTGTTCTTCATGATGTGGGAAGGATGGTCTAGTGGTTACAGCACTGGGGCTGGGACTCAAGACAGCTGGCTTCAACTCCCACCTCTGCCCTAGACTCCCTGTGTGACATTGGGCAAATCATTTAATCTTTCTGTGCCTCAATGCCCTATCCTTAAGATGGGCATAGTACTACTTTTCTCCCCCTCTGTCTGCTCCAGTACATTGTAAGGCCTTCAGGCCAGGAATGGTCTCCTACTCAGTTTGCAGTGCTTAGCACAATGGGGCAGTGATCTTGGTTGGGGCCTTTACAAACTGCTGTCATATTAATAGTTAATGGGCCCGCCAATACCAAGCGGGGGGTTGCATAAGAACAGCGGTAGATAGCAAGCCGGCCGTGGCAATGATTTTTGTTCTGCTGCTGTCGCTCAGTGAAGTTCAGTCTAAGCCATAAGCAGCTGGCCTAGACCAATGCTCAGTGGAGACTCTAAGGGAATCCTAGCTTGCAGAAAACAATGCATTCCATAGCACTGTTTGTAGGTGAATCGATTCTTGTTAATTTGTCAAACGCAGACTAAGGGCTCTAATGGAAAAATAATTTAGTGTGAATTCAAGCGGAGGTGGCAGATAATTGACCGTAGACTTAACAGGCCAGATTCTGCTGTGAGTCACGCTCCTGTCAGTGGACCAAATTCAGACTGACTGTAAGCAGATGCAGCGCCACCTGCGTCAGTGGACTTGTCCCCACTCGCACCAGCTCTGAACGAGGCCCAGTGAGCAGGTATGGTGGAGGACAGAATCTGGCTCCTTATTTATATTTGGAAAAATACATTCAGTCAGATTCTTCTCCTCAGCTGTGCTGGTGGAACCTCAGAGTCCAGCGGAGCTGGGCCAGCATGACTAAGCCAAGAACTCCTCTCTCTGACTTTAAAGTGATTTCCCCTAACACATGAAGCACAAGGAAAAGATGGAGACTGGGTTGTTTGAAAATAACCAGAGGTAACATTAAGTACTAATGCAGAGGCATTGATCCTGCCAGTCCATGTGGCATGTGTTTGCTGCACTCCAATGGAAGAGTGGCCAGAGATCAGGCACAGATGCACGTCCTCTTCTGTAAGTGGTAGCAAGTGTCAACCTCCATATGCATCTGCTGTCTTCCTTACAAGAGCACTGAGTTGGAGGGGCTGGGTCATGAATGGAGAACGGTTGTATCTTAGACGTGGGTTGGATCATTAGTACAAGGATTGCTTCATCCTGCTGTTAGGCAGGAGACACTTGGATCTGTACAGCCATGCTCTCCTTAATGCAGGAGCTGATTCCCTCCCTTTCCCTGGCCTATTCATTGCTTTTCACCTTTGTTCTTACAGATGTAATGCTTCGCCCCTGCCTGTGTAGAATCCATCCCAGTGCGGAGCATGCTGGCCCTAGGCCTTACCATAGGATTCCAGCCAAGAGTGAATCTGTGACGATCCAGGGACTAGTATTCTCTAGGACAGTGAGACGTTGCCAGTGCTGCTAGGACCAATGGCTCTTGCTTAGCTATTTGGCTGACTGCTATTGCCTGAACCCTTTGAAATAAAAAACTAGAGCTGGTGAAAAAACTTCAATTATTCTTTTGTGAAAAGAAGCTAAAACTTTGAAATGTCAAAACCTTTCTGCCTGCTGTAATAGAAACTTTGCAGGACAAGTCCCTGCCATCTGTGGAATTCCAGAAAGGATCCACAATTACACATGGCAACCCATTTTTAACCAGATGATGAAGGGCTTGATGATCCTTTGTCTTCGTAAAAATACCTAGTGTTTGTGTGGGGCTTTGTATGCTTGAAGCACTGTACAAACGATGAATCATCCACACTCCTGTGAGGTGGGGAAAGAAGTCTTCTAGTACATTGTCCAGCCTATATATACATTCACACACTGTCTTTGCTGAATAGACCCAGAGCTGTGTGTTGTACGCCCTATATTGCTGGCAGAAGAAGATTCCCCTCTTGCTCCAATGAGTCCTGTGCTTTTGGAGCAGGAGGATCTGTGTTCTAGCTTCACAGCTGATCTGGGGTTCCCTGTGGCTGTGGCATGCAGTATGCAGACAACTGTAAAGTCCCAGGTGGCCATCAAAGTATTGGCAAACAGAGAGTTGATGTGCTCCAGGCCCCTCAGCAAGTCACTGATCAAGGCAGGGTTAAAACAGGGCTCCCTGACTCCCCAGGGCCTGCTTGCTTCCTCCTGTGAATGGCTGAGAGCTGAACATGTAGCAGGTGTTTGAACATAGAGCATTATGGCCCCTAAGTCTCTCCTTGTCTAGTTCCAGCCAAAATAGCCTGCTCCTCACAGGTTGGGGAGAAGGGTAGAGCCATTTGGATAACCACTCTGTGAGCACAGGAGAAATGAAAATGCTGTCTGCAGCCCAAGCCAGGAGCACGCTCGATGCCAGCCAGCCGTGTCATCTCTGCACAGCCAAAAAGTAAACCGTGAACGAGGCCGGCATGGAGCGTGAACGTGCCCAGCTGGGACTGCCGCTCCATCTGCAGCACGCGCCACGTGCCCAGAGCTTTGCTGGGGCTTGGCAAGGAGGGGGGCTCTATTAGCGGGAAAGTCCGTGCGGCCCAATTCACAATAGCGTGACTTGGCTCCCTGTTGCCTACGCAACTTAGCTGCGGTTTTGCTTTTCCTGCCGTAATTTTCCTCTGTTTAAACTACCAAACTGAGCATGATTAAGCTCAGCACAGATAAATCTTCCTGTCCTTCCTTCAGCCGCCCCCACCACCACCGAATCACCTCTTTTTCCCCTCTGCTCCATCACCTTTGCATTTGGCCTGGGCTGTAGCTGTTTTTCCCCTTTCCTGCTCTCTATGCTTCTCTCCCCCATAGCAGTAAACTCTGGTAAGGGTTGACTTTTTTTTTTTAAATACCAGACAGAAAGTCATCATCCTCCCTTCAAATCACTGACCAGGGAGGCTTATTCACGGCGGGCCAGGGTCCCTATCTCCAGGGCCACCACTGCCTGTCCCCCCATTCCACACATAAGCCATTAATAAGGACATCACTCCGCTCCAGCAGCATGACTCACGCACAGGTCACCTCCGCCCCAGAGCAGGGGGATAAGAATAGAACTCAGTTGTGTGATATGTGGGGTCCGGTTTCCCAGCAGGAGCAGCCCCCGGTGCACTGAGAGCTCATCTGGGGACTTCTCTCGCTCTTGGGAAGCTTGGTGCAAGGTTACCGAGGTAACCGAGGGGGTGCACACCAGAGCCAATGATGGTGATAAAGCTGGGACGGGTAAAACGGGAGGACAGGAGGAGGTGTCACCCAACCCCCCGCGGCTGGTGCAAGGGCTTACTGGCAACATGCCACTAACCATACATAACCCGGTGATGCTGATGTGGGAGTCCCAGGGCAGTTTGGACAGAGTCTGAGGGGGGCAGGGGCTCACCATATGCTCTAGAATGTGTGATTTCCTGTGGGCACCTGCAAGGGAATATTGTCATGCTTCCTGCACCTAAGGTTTCTGTGCTCTGTAATAGACAGGTGGCTCTGGGCTGTGCCCACGACCCACACTGACCAGAAGAATCACTTGTCCCTCCTGGCCAAGGCAGTTCAGGTGTGGCTGTCCAAGTGAAGCATTTGGAGTGTGGGTGTCCGGTTCAGGCAATGTACAAAACACAGCTCCATCACCCAGCTCTGCTGGCACACAACAGTGTGCCCCATTGGCAGAGCTGAACTACCCGGCCAAAGGAGAGGGTGTGGGGGAGTGAACTGTTGGTCTCGATTTTTGTGGAGTAGCTTCCACAGCCCACTTGCTGTGGGGAGGGCTTTCTGAAAGCTCCGTGTACACAGCCTGGCACCTTTCTAGTGAACATCTTTAATTTTGTTTTAAGAATCTGGCTCCACCTTGGTGGGAGTTTTTGTGCTTGCGAAACTGCCCGTCCTCGACTAGAGCCAGGCACAGTGCCAGCAACACACGAGCTTCCACCCACGTGCACGGCCATGCCAGTGCACCCCAGCCCAGCTAGCCCAGTCCTCATCCCTCAATGCCCTTTCCTCCCAAAAGTTTCGGTTTAGACAAATCAACATTTTCTGATGGAAAAACAATTAGTTGGAAAATTCATGTTCAGTTGTCTTCCATGCTATGGCCAGTGCAGGACTGTTCCCTGCAGTATATTTGCCAATGCTTTGACCAGTTCACTTTTAAATAACTGAACAATGGGGATTCCACCAGTGCTCCTTGGAGACCTTTCTACAGTCTGCTATTTCTGCCTGTTAGAATATTTTCTTGAAGTTGAGCCCAAAGCTTCATTGTTTAACTTCATTCCATGTTACTAAAACAACAAGGAGTCCGGTGTCACCTTAAAGACTAACAGATTTATTTGGGCATAAGCTTTCGTGGGTAAAAAACCCACTTCTTCAGATGCATGGAGTGAAAATTACAGATGCAAGTATTATATGACGACACATGCAGAGAAGGGAGTTACCTCACAAGTGGAGAATCAATGTTGACAGGGCCAATTCGATCAGGGTGGATGTAATCCACTCCCAATGATAGATGAGGAGGTGTCAATTCCAGGAGAGGCAAAGCTGCTTTTGTAATGAGCTAGCCACCCCCAGTTCCTATTTCAAGCCCAAATAAATCTTTTAGTCTTTAAGGTGCCACCGGTTTCCTTGTTGTTTTTTGTGGATACAGACTAACACGGCTACCCCCTGATACTTGATTCCATGTTACTGAAACCCCTTGGATTAACCTAACTATCTTCCTACCATTCTTGTTTTTTGTAGCCTTCGAATACTTTATAAGGGTTTGGTGTATCATACTGTACGTTCCCCTCCATCATTGTGAAGCCAGGCTATGCGTATTTGGTTCTTCCAATCAATTCCCACACATCCTCCCAACCCTGCCCTAATTTTTCGTGTCCCTCTCTGAATTTCCAGTTTGCCCCATCAGTGGGTTTATTGAAGTGCTGCATGTCCCAAGTTATATGGCTAGTGTCTGAACTGAGGCATTGGTGGGATGAGGAGCAGGGGAACTCCTTGCAGGGGAGTGTCTGGTGATTTCCTCCCCTGGGAAATGCCTGCCATTTGGTGTGATCCAATGGGAAAGACCAAAGGCTCTTTAGAAGAATCATCCCTGGCAGAGATAATTTAGCAGTATCCAGAGTGGCACAGTACCCCCCTCCCCCCTCTCTCGACACACACACACACACACACACACACACACACACACACTTTCCCACCCCAATTCAGTTCAAACAGTGTATGGGTCAGTTCCTTGTGCATTGTGTATATTGTTATAGCTGTGAAACATCTGCCTTATGGGGGACCGTCCATGTGAACCCGTCAGGCATGTGGCAGGCTAACAGGCACTTGCTTGGCACCATCATCATACGGCCGTGCCCTGCAGTTCCATTGCTGAGATGCAGACTACATTGCCAGTGTGCATGTTACCCTGGGGTGGGACATGCAGAGACATGGTAAGCGAGGCGTTACAAGGGAAAATAGGCCTTCATTTTGCACTGCAACTCTCCTGGCACTGCGGAGAACCTGGAAGGGCCCGGTTGGTTCTGGTCCATATCCATGAGCTGCTTAGCAGTGGGTGAGTTAAGGGGCCAATTAGACACTTTTCTTATCCGGGCTGCCACCTCGCTTGATCAATTTCATGAGTTAATTAATATCTCTTGAGGGCTTAATTAGATTGGCTTGGCTGGAAGTGGGCTGGGGCACTGAGGGGGCTGTGACTCAAAGGGAGATGGGGATCGTTAATTAAATGTGATCCCGCCAGCTGCAGCCAGTGTTTTCCCAAGTTACAGAATCAGTTCTGCCCTGGGGAAAAGTGAAACTGACAGACACCGAGCAAGGATGTCGCAGGTGGACAGGCTGCCTGGAAACTGGGTCCATTGGCCAAGGGCCTTACAGTGAGTGGGTTTTCTGTCTTCCCTTTGAAGCAGCAAGGACTGGGTCACTGTAGGAGGCAGGTAGGGCAAATCCTATGTTCCAGCAGAGGCTGGGAACAGCATTATAATGGGAACTACTCAAAGTTCCTCAGAGAGATGGGGTCTAAGGACTAGGACTCTGGGGGCCTGGACTCTGTTCCTAGCTCTGACACATGACTGATGTGTGATCCTGAGCAAGTCACTTCACCTCTCTGTTTCCTCTCACACCCTGTGTCCATCTTGTTTAGTCAGATGGTGAGCTCTGCAGGGCAGGCACTGTCTCTTTCTGTGTGTACGTACATATGTACAGGGCTTAGCACAGTGGAGTCCTGATCTCATGTGTGGTTGACCGGTGCTACTGTAATATAAGTAAATGACTGTACTGCTTCCTATGTTGTTTTCCTCTCTGATTTCTCCCCCTCAGGGACAACCCACGTGTGGCCATGTGGAACTTCCTGCTCCAGTCATCTCCTCTCAGGCCCATGTGACTGGCACCATTTCAGCCATTTTCAGTGTAAGTGTCCAGCTAAGCTACCCATGACAACCCACTTGTTCAAGGTTAGACATCTGTGTAGGTGCTGAGAAAAGGCCCATCTGAGCCCTGTGGGGAAGAGAAGACATGCTCCTCGTGCACTGATCGTCTGTTTGATGTAGTGTGGTGACTGCGGATTTACACTACATGGAACAATATACCAAGTACACAGGAGGCTGATCTGGTGGCTAAGGCACTCGACTGGGATTCAGGAGAGCTGGGTTTGATTCCTGGCTCTGCTACAGACTGCCTGTGTGACCTTGGGCCAGTCGCTTAAGACTCGTCTTCCCTGCAGAGTTAACTCAAGTTACAACTTCAGTGAGGCCCCGAACTGCAGTCCTGGCTGACCCTCCCCCACAAGCCCTTCACTTGAGCACGGTGGTCCTTTTAACTCCACTTTGCTGGCCCACCAAGTGGGATAGGCTAGCTCAAGTCAGCCCAACTCATCAGCTGCTAACATGGCCGCTCTGTGTGCAGCTGGAATGTTGTTTGACAGGCTGGCTGCTCTCACTCAAGCTAGGCTCACTTGAGTGTAGTTAACTCTGCAGTGAAGCCACAACCTTTGAATTAGGAGCTGTCCCCATACAGCATCTAGCGAAGTGGGGCCCTGCCACTGGCTGGAGCTTTTAGAGAGTGCATCTCCTGGCTGTGGAAGCGAGCCTCCCAGCCCAGATCGAGAGAGACTTGGGCTAGTGGGCCTCGTGCCAGCACTCTAAAAATGGCTGTATAGACTGCTTGGAAGTTGTGACTCGGACTCTAAAGCCCACCCCATTCCTAGCTTCAGAGCCCAAGTCACAATCTCTGCATGTCCTATTGTAGAGCAGGCGCGTGAACCCTGCTAGCCTGAGTCTGTTGAGCCAGGCTAGGAGGCTCACTGCCATGGGCAGAGTATGCCAACCCTAAGTGCTGCTGTAACAATCATACATAAACGGTTTGTGTGGGCCAGTTTTGAGGCTATCCAATAGCGTGCAGTGCAATCAGTTGTAAAGATTGTAAGACTAAATAATACTTAACAAAGCTGTGCTTTTTCCCCCAAGAAGCAACACTGAATTATTTGCAATCTCATGGTAGCCACCATGTCCTTAAAAGGTTGCTCTCTTGGGGGGCCGGGAGGGGAGAAGGTAACGTTTTTTGTAATCCTGGAGGCCAACTGCCCCAACAACAATGCTAAAAGCCCCATTCTGTGCCCAGGGCTCCTGCTGACTTCAGTAGAGCCATTCACATGCAGGGTAGGGGTGTGTTTGGCTCCGAGACGCCATTCATCAATTCATGCCTTGCTTGCTGATTTCTTTGGGGTGGTTGGTCTTTTAAAAACATCCACTTCTCTGTGCTTCTAATTAAAATATGATAAAAGTGGCAAAGCAGCTAGTGGGCAGGGGAACTGGCTCTGCTGCTGACTCGCTATGTGTGACTCTGAGCCTGTCCCCCTTTGGTACAATGGGGGTATTAATACCTGCGTCCTAGAGGTGCTGCTTGGCTGAATTCATCTGACCTGCTGAGGCACTTAGAGAGCCAGGGGCTGCAGCGCTGTCAGTGGCACCAGGGCAGCCATTGTGTGGGAGTGGCAGTGAGACAGACTGAGCAGCAATGCCGTTCACTAGTGCCAGGCTGCATGGCTGGACTGACGGAGGGGGATGGGCACTGCCAGACCCGCTGGGGCAGGGCTACTCGCACTTGCATTATATGCACAGCAATGTACTGAAAAGTGCACTGCTCATGTGTGCTGAGCGAGATCCTGGCCCTTGCATGAAGCCCAGATAGGCCAAAGGAGGAGGGGGAGTTCCCATGGAGCAGAAGGAAGGGGAATCCTCTCCCCAAGGCATGGAGCAGCAGCAGAGCCATCAGGCTTTCAGCAGCCCCTGCAGCTGCCCTCGCCCCCAGCCCACTGTGGGGTTTGATGAAGGACTGGCCAGTCTTGCCCGCACTGAGGTGAAGGGGGGAGCCCGTATGAAGAACCAGAGCAAGTGGCTGTGTGGCGTGCTGTCGCCACGGCCATCGCAGAGTGATCTGATGGGCAACGGAATTGCAGGAAACAGCCACGGGTTTTTTTGCCCTTGCAAATTACTGCAGAGTAAATGTTACGCAATGTGCACAGCTCAACTCGCGTAGATCCTGGGTCCCTGGACTCTGCAGCATAGCACCATCACTGATCATTCATTCGTAGACCCAGCAATCGGATTCAGCTAATGAGGGTCCTGATTCTCAGAGGCGCTTAGCACCTCCAGTTACCACTGACATCAACTGGAGTTGTTGGTGCTCAGCACCTCTAGAAATCAGCCCCGAAATGCCCAACACCTGCCTATCCAGGTTTGAATCACTGCCCCCTGGTGGCTGGTCAGATATTGCATAATGAACAAACATGGTCTAATCTCTCTCTCTCTCTCTCTCTCTTTCCCCCCCATCCCTTGCAGGTCCAACGCACCCTTCAGTGAACGTAAGTACCCTATGTTAACTCTTTCAGCCCTGTCACCCACTTCATGTTCTCTTTGCACTGACTTCCCTTCTCTACGGCACTTTTAATGCTGGATGGTGCTGGGCCGTTGCAGAGAGGCTAATGGCTTCCCCCAGACCTGCTGATTCCTTTGGAGCCTGCTGTGCTCTGGAGTTTAGGCTTGCAAAGGCTCCGTGACCAAGTCAGGCTGTGCCTTTTGTCTTTCCCTGCTGGAGCTCTGGGTTCGAATCTGGCTTCATGCTCCTGAGATCACAATTGATGCTCAGTTTGGAGGGATCTTTGTCCTTAGTCCTTATCAGAAATTCTTCATGCAGTTAAGCTTCAGAAGTAGCCTCTGCTCCAGAGCCACCTGCAGTTGGACGAGACTGGTCACACTGCACAGGGACCTGCTTCTTGAGAGTCAGCCCTGTATTTTTCAGCTGGAAACTTGCTCACCAACTAGAGGCAGCAGGCAGTAGCTTGAGCCTGCCCTCCCCTGGGTATATGGAAGAGCTGCCCATGTAGCTGTCAGAGCATCAGCCAAAATCTACTCCTTCCAAGCTTAACTACAGTCTCCCAGCTTGTGTGCTGTTGAATTAGTGCCACCTAGTGGCTATGTTGGGAGCATGGAGCCTTGACTTGCTGAGTGCCCTTGGGCAAATCCTTCCAGCTCAGTTCCCCGAGGTAGAACATGGGGCAGTGGGCTGCAAGGGTTAATTAGTGTTCCTTAAGCACTTTGAGACACCTGTGTGAAAAGGGATATGTATGCAAGGTACAAGAGAAGGGCCTTCTGCTACCCTCCTCGCCTAGTCCTGGAGAGTTGCATTTAATTGGTCACAGTCCTCTCCACCCTTCTGTTTTTCAGGGGTTTCTTTGACTAACGCCATTCATTCTCCCACATGCACAGAGAACTCCCTGGGATTGATTCTGCAGCCACTGAGCTACCCCCATGTAAAGTCAGTGGTGGTTGCACGGATGCAGCAGTAGCAGAATCAGATCCCCTAACTCGAACCACAGTAACTGACCACTGCTCTTAGCTCCCTTGACTTTAACCCACTCCTTTCCTTGCACTGCCTTTCAGAGTTTGATGGAGAATCGGTCGGATGACAGCAGGAACTGTTGTTATCACCGGCGGAATACTAGCAACCGTGATCCTACTGTGTATTATTGCGGTGCTCTGTTATTGTAGGCTACAGGTATGTAACTACACTTCTGGGGTGCGGTCCCTGTGCTTTGCACTTACCTGGACAATGCAGGTGGGTTTCAGGAATGCTGCTGTGCATTGCTTTATACCCCACTGCAGCAGGACACCGGGTGTTGTGAGTGTTAGATCTTTGCTATGTTCTCCCTTTCCCAGGGAGCTCCGTAGAGTGAAGGCTTAATTTCTTTTCCTTTTTCCTGGTGCTGGATGCAAATCCTGGGGGTTGAGGGTTTGTAGAGCTCACAGATTAATTGGAGGGGTTGGCTGGTTTCACAGTTACTCCTGTAAAGTAAACCACTGGGGTTTTTTTTCCTAAGGAGATTAGCTAAAAAACCCTTTTTATACATTGAAGTGAACTTGGTGCTATGTGCTCAGGGTAGAGACAGAGTTCCCCACCATGCCCAGGCTAAGCTGCCTCAAATTTTCTGGACTAGATTTTCAGTTCCTCTTGTGCTACTTTGCACCATGTGCATGGCACATAGTGGCTGAATATTCACTATAAGTGGCCAGCAGAGACCTCCTTTGGCAGAGGCAGTCTCTTCACTGCTGTAAAACCTCTGAAGCTGGCTCCTGTGCCAGCCACCTCTTCCCAAAGTAGAAGCTATGCTGAGGAGAAAGGGGGATATGTGTTTGGGCGAGGCAGAGCTCCACTATGCTACTCTGATTACCACTGACATAAGGTTCCTGTGACAGTGTATCAGGCCCTTTGAGGCCCCTGCTGGAGGCATCATGGTCCTACCACACCCTGCCCCAGGGAAGAAGCAGTGAAGGTGGCTCCTCCAGGCCTGCCTAGAGAGGCTTCCGTATGAGGAGAAATTAATAAGACTGGGACCTTTCTGCTTGCAAAAGAGATGACTAAGGGGGATATAATAGAGGTCTATAAAATCATGACTGGTGTGGAGAAAGTAAATAAGGAAGTGTTATTTACTCCTCCTAACACAAACACTAGGGGTCACCAAATGAAATTAATAGGCAGCAGGTTTTTTTAAAAAAAGGAAATATTTCTTCACACAATGCACAGTCAACCCGTGGAACTCTTTTCCAGAGGATGTTGTGAAGGCCAAGACTATAACAGGGTTCAAAAAAGAACCAGATAAATTCATGGAGGATAGGTCCATCAATTACTATCAGCCAGGATGAACAGGGATGGTGTCCCTAGCCTGTTTGCCAGAAGCTGGGAATGTGCGACAGGGGATGGATCACTTGATGATTACCTCTTCTGTTCTATTTCCTCTGAAGCACCTAGTATTGGTTACTGTCAGAAGACAGGATACTGGGCTAGATGGACCTTTGGTCTGACTCAGTATGGCCGTTCTTATGTTCTTAAGCTCTTTGCGTCTCCTCTCAAATGGTTCTATGTAGAATTCCCAGTAGTTGACCATTATCCTTCAGCCCCTGCTGAAGGACTTTCATTAATGAAGAAACATGGCGGGGAGGGGAGGGAGAATGACCATGAATCCTAAAAATGTCATCAAACATAGCCTGTGTCCAAGACCATGTGTGACCCTCTACGGGCCTTTGTGCACAAGCATAGCTGCATAGTATGCCATCCTCTTGCTAACCAAAGCCTTTCCCTTGTGCATAGTATTATTGCTGCAAGAAAGATGAATCTGCTGAGGAAGAGGAGGAGGAGGAGGAGGAGGAGCCTGACCTTCCCACTCACTCATACCTTACGACCTGCAATGCCTGCAACTCTCGCATCGTGGATGGGCAGGGCAGCCCAGTACCACCACCCCACGAATTTAACCAGCAGGGTGCTCGGAACTACTGCCCTACCTGTTCCCCCTACGGCTCGCCCTTTTACATACGGACCGCTGACATGGTGCGGAATGGCGGTGAGAGGATCACCTACACGCCCGCGTGCTACAAGGAAATGGGGCCACCCATCAAAATGGCAACCCTCCAGAGTTACCCGATGACCCGCCATGGCATCGTCCATGAGACCTTTCCAAACCCGAGGGCTATTAGTACAGATGTGTAATCAGCATTGTCACTATCTCACAGGGTGCACCAATGAGATGGCCATCGAGGGGTGGGGGCTCCATTTATTTCAGTGGGGTTTCTTGCAAAGGAGAGGAACCCTTGAACGAACATCAACAGCTAAGTCAGAGACCCAGTGTGGTCCTGATGTTGATCTGTCCAGATCACTGTAAGCTTTCATGGGACATTTGAATGAACAGCTTGAACGTGGTGATTTCTGAACCTATCACAAGTGTAATTATTATTCCACTGTATCTACGGAAGGGACTTGTCTAACGAGGGCTATGTACAGTACGGACTAACTTAATTATCAAGACACTTGTGACTCTCCTTATTCCCTTGAGTCCTTAATGAGGTCTTTGGTGTCTACACTAAGCAAATCCTACTTGTCACTTTCCAAGGCAATACCACTGGCCTCCAGTATGGATGAACTGAGCACATTCAGCAAGAGCAAGACATCATTCTGGGAGCTGTCGGCTCCAGCAATGGCTGCATTAGAAAGGAGGAAGAGAGAGAGGGTGAAGTCCAGCCACTCTTGCTTGATGAAAGCTAATGGAGAAGCAAATAAACAAATAGTTTGATCATTTTGTTCCCTTCGTATCACATTAGTTGCAATTGAATGCTAGTGTCTGTGTTAGAATGTAAAATAGGATAACCTCTCCCTGGCTACTTTAGATAATTATGAGGGGGAGAAAAGGGGACTAGTGAAATTACTGTTATATGCTAATAATGCAGATGCTGCTGCTGCTGCTGCCAAAAAACCTTTAATCTTCACAGGCTTTTTTAGGAGTGATTTAATTTAGAGGCATAAAAAGCGCAAGGTTTTATTGAAAGGAAAAATTGCACTATTAAAGAATGAAAGCTTTGATCTTCTGCAGTGTGCAAAGCCCTGAAAGGCCCACTGCCATCTTCTGGGAAACTGAGAAATAGTCCGTTTAGGACTAATTCTGCTTACAATAGCAATAGGGATGGAAAAGTCCTACTAGACCATGACCTTGGGGTCATGACCACCAGTGGGGGGAATCACACAGACAGGTCTTTAGGGTGCTCATGATTGCCTTTCCTTTCTTTGGGGCTAGATTGGAAGTCCAAGCCTACTTTCTGGGGTAATACGGGGTCACCACATGAAAAATGTTGACAGCCACTGAGCTAGACCATTCAGTCCACCTCTCTGCAAAATGGACATGGAGATTATTTTTTACTCCAGTACCAAACTAGGTCAAAATTACTAAAAAGGCGCATCTGTCATTCTGATCCATTTCCATAGCCGCCAGCTGCAGGGTCCCCAACACATGGTCCCGGGAGTGCAGGTGGAGAGTACAAATTGGTTGCAGATGAACATATAAAGCTAAGTTTCTCCTGCCACACAAATTTCCTTAGTGATGATAGCTAGAGTATGTTTAACACACGGCCGTGATATTTAGGCAGAATTATTTAGAACTATAAATTGTGATAGAGGAAATTAGTCTAAATCCATGAAAGGTGCTGGACTGACTGACCGCCTTTATATTCTCTGTTTATCCACAGCTGAGGAATGACGTGGTGCAAGATCCACATTAGCAGGTGAGAGTTCAGTCTTCAGGCCCATTCACACTTTGGCGTCCCTGCTGAGACTGCCAGTGAGGGAGCAGATTAGTGCCAAATGTGATGGTGGTGCATGTGATGAGTGTTTCTCCATCAGGAACCAACCCGTTTGGTGTAGACCATTGAACGGCCACTGGTCGCCTGCTGGTCTGTATTTGAACCAAGACCTTAAAACTGAAAGACTTTGCATCCTGATACTTCCTGGCCCTTAAGCCATCCCGTCCTCACTGCGACCCCTAAATAGAATATTCTCCAGTTCTCCCTCATATGGCAGTTGCCTCTTAAGTGTCTTCTTAACAACCCTGGGAGAAAAAAACAGCTAATGGTGGGAGGGTGGTAGTAGCAACAAAGGCCTCTGACCCCAAGTGTTTAATAGCCCATTGCTCCTATTGGCTTCCTATCCCAACCAGCAAACTCCCCTGGTGATACAGTGTCTGACAGGGTTTTCCTTGGTCTAACTTAACAAGTCCTATCCTTTCATATGCTAGTACCTGCTTTAGCTAGCCCTCCAGCCTGAACTTAACCCCCACAAGACCTGTGGTGGTCAAAGTGCAGCCCATGGGCTAGACAAAGCACAAAGCTCTGCCTCTTTAATATGAAGGGACGGCCCAAGGAGACTATGCTACCTCTTCCCAGTGAAGGTTGCTGGGATCAAGGTGGTGCATTATATGACAGGCTGTAGGCTCTGTGGGTCACACCTCTGTTAAAAGGGAAGACAGCTGTAGTTTGCTCCATTGAACACACATTAAATGTGACCCTTAGGCTAGGTCTATACTACCTGCCTGAATCGGCGGGTAGAAATCGACCTCTCGGGGATCGATTTATCGCGTCCCGATGGGACGTGACAATCGATCCCCGAATCGGCGCTCTTACTCCACCAGCGGAGGTGGTAGTAAGAGCCGCCGACAGGAAGCCGCAGAAGTCGATTTTTGCCGCCGTCCTCACAACGGGGTAAGTCGGCTGCGATACGCCGAATTCAGCTACGCTATTCACGTAGCTGAATTTGCGTATCTTAAATCGACTCCCCCCTGTAGTGTAGATGTACCCTTAGGTCCACATCAGCCTGCTAGAAGCCTGAGTGAGGCAAAGTGGTCTGAGATTGGTAGTACACCACAGCTGAAGACCGCCATCACACATGAAATACTAAACACATTTTGCACGTGTGTTGGAATATGTGGATAAGTACAAAATATACACAACACAAGTGGGAGCCCAAACTGTAGCTTCAGACCTGCTAAGGGGTGAGGGAAGGAACAGGGAAGTCAGACTTTTCTACTTGTTGCTCTACATCTTTGTTGCTCAGCTGTGAATACAGAGTGAATGTCAGAAATAAATGAGGACTTTGAACTATAAAGCGGGCAGTCTCTCTTCTTTGATTGGGGCCGGGCACGTTTTACACAGTGCTGCGCTGGAAGCCATCTTGGGGCACATGTGCCCCCCCTCCCCCCATCCATTCCAGCTCTGCCCCCCTTCCATGCCTGAACACACATGCGCAGGAAATACAAATGGATGGTTATTGCTTTACTGTCAAATGACTTTTTTGTTTGAAAATTGACCTTGTGGCTGGAGGGTACAGCAGGTGGCCTAGCTGCTGCTAGCTGTGGTACACACTCGGCCATCTCTTGTTGGGACTCCTTGTCACATCCCTGAAGCTCTGGGTGCAGACCCAGCAGGAATAGGGCCACGAATTAGCAGTGTGGTGGGGAAGAGGAGCAGCTCCTTGGTGGTGCTGGACAGCAGGGACCAACGTCCCACACTACCCAGGCTCTGGTTGCTTTGTAGGAATTGCTGGTCTCTCTATAAAATCCTATAGGTGAAAAGGGGACCGTTATTGCTATGTGTGCCCAAGGAATCCTTCCTAGCTGAGCAGGATGTTCTACAGGGACTGGCTCCGTGACGGAGTACCCCAGGCGGAATGGCTTCTGTCATAGAAAAGGGGTTTATGGTGGAGTCTATTTCTAAGGGGATCTTGCCCCTTGGTCTTGGAAGGGAAGTGTGGTGTGGCAGCCATCAGGACGCCTTACTCCTACACGACCGGCAGCAGGCCTTCCTGTAGTACCAATGGGAGCACAGCTTCACCTTCAGCACCAGCACGCAGTTGGCTGTCGTTTTGTCTTCACAGTCTTCGTCTAGGGAGCAAAAGCATCCACAGTAGCGGTTAAAGCAAGGGCTTGCACCCAGGCCTGAGCTCCCCTCCCAAGAGCCTCCCCCTTTACCTGGTGCCTCTGTGGGGCACACCTGGAGCTGGCACATCTGCTTGGCATCGGGTTTGAAAGCTGGGTCACAGCCCTGTCCCAGGGCATCTCCC
This sequence comes from Trachemys scripta elegans, assembly GCF_013100865.1. Taxonomy (NCBI): domain Eukaryota; kingdom Metazoa; phylum Chordata; order Testudines; family Emydidae; genus Trachemys; species Trachemys scripta. Next base: position 52,260,515 of record NC_048305.1, read on the forward strand.
TGGTAGCACTTCACCTCTCGGAGCCGCAGGCCGGCACCACACGTCTTACTGCACTGTCGGAAGCAAGAGGGAGGAGAAGCAGGCTGTGAGCATGATGCCTTTCTATCACCCTCCCCCGCCCCCCATCACTCCTCTTGGCACCCCAAGGCAGGGGATATTCACAGAGGGAGTTCCCACTTCACCCCACAGCGAGTCCCCAGCCAGCCTCTCATGTAATGGGGCTTGGAGGAAAACTACTGTTCTCTTCCTGCATTTCCCTATGCCCATTACTGACTGGTGCCAAGACACTTGCTCTTCCTCTTCTGGCTGGCTCTCAGCATAAGAGCTAGCAGCTCAGAAATATACCCCAGGCCGTGCTGAGAGTTGTACAAGCTGAATAAAAGGGTTGGCCTCATTAACTAGCATATCCTGCATTCCCAGTGCTATGCATGTCTGCACGGTGCCTGGAGACCTGGCCCATGCTCTGGGACAGACAGTCTAAGACAGGGGTGGCCAGCCTGAGAAGGAGCCAGAATTTACCAATGTACATTGCTAAAGAGCCACAGTAATACATCAGCAGCCCCGCATCAGCTCATCCACCCTGCTCCCAGCGCCTCCCGGCTGCCCTGCCGATCCATGCCTCTTCCTCCTTGCACCTCCTGATCAGCTATTTTGTGGCATGCAGGAGGCTGAGTGGGTGTGGGAGGAGCGATGGTACGGCAGGCTCAGAGGAGGGGGCAGGAGGTTCTGAGTGGGTGCGNGGGAGGAGCGATGGTACGGCAGGCTCAGAGGAGGGGGCAGGAGGTTCTGAGTGGGTGCGGGAGGAGCGATGGTACGGCAGGCTCAGAGGAGGGGGCAGGAAGGGGGGTAGTGAGGGCAGGGCCTGTGGCAGAGCCAGGTGTTGAGCAGTGAGCACCCCCTGCACATTGGAAAGTTGGCGCCTGTAGCTCCAGCCCTGGAGTCGGTGCCTATACAAGGAGCCGCAGATTAACTTCTGAAGAGCTGCATGTGGCTCCGGAGCCACAGGTTGGCCACCCCTGGTCTAAGACCTTCAGACCACCAGGCACTTAAAGGGCTGCAGAGGAGGTTAGAATTTATACTTGGTAACAAGTGAGGCTGCAGGGGGGACTGGTGATGGAGGAATGGACCCTTTCCCTGCACCATACGCAACCTGTTCAAATCCAACCCAGGGCAGGTGTGGACTGAAACTGGCTACCAGCCACCGACCCTTTGGTGGCCTACGGGTAATAAGTGTGGCGGTTTCCATCTACCACCCACTGCTTAGGTGCATGCATTGCAAAATACCTCCTACCACACCCATGTACTTGCTCATCAGCCCACTGGTGAGAGATTCATCAGAGAGGCCAGGCACAGAATGGTTTCAGAAACTGAGCTCCCTTCTCATCCCTGGAGAAGGGGCCTTGCAAGGCAGGGCTGGGGCACATGGGTGGACTATGGTGGAAGCTTGCTCTGATGCTGCCCCTCGTGTGGTCAAAAAGGATTCCCATCCCCGGGGCTGTCAGTCTGGCACCGTTCGCTAGCATTACACACACCGATTATATTGAATTGAAAGGCAGGAAGAAAGTTGACTCCTGGATGGTAAGGATATGCATTCTACCCTATGGGGCATGACACCCAAGGGAGATCAGCACCAAGATAGTCACCTTTGCCCAGCACACTGGTAATTGGTGTCCCTACTCCTGCTGCGTCTGTACTCAGAGCCTCAGGGATGTGAGCATGTCCAGCTGTCTCCTGCTAGTACCTGAAAGGAGCCGGTTTGGTGGTTCCATTCAGACCTAACTATGCCACAAGCACAACGCGAAAGTAGAAATTCTCCAGGCTCCCTTGACCTCTGTCTTCCCCTGCAGCACCCTGGGGTGTAGGCCTGTCACCCCATCCCCCTTGGCATTTGTCATTTCCATTTTCCTGACAGTTTCTTCGACACCCACCTCCTCGCTCTCACTCCCTACCTGAGACCAGGAGGTCGTGAACCACGTAGAGCAAGGCCTCTTGAAACAGGCCGCCTGCACCTCAGGTTTCTGGGAGGCATTGCATCGCTTTTCTGGATACTCCCTGTACACGCCGTTCTCCAGGCCAGCACACAGCACGCTTCTGGTCTTCACCCCCCGGCCGCAGCTGGCATCACACTGGAAAAGCGAAAAACAAGCCAGCTCATTCACGGCTGCTAAGGACTGCTACATCCCAGGCATAGGGCTCAGGCTGGTAGATATGCTGGCCTTCCATCGGGGGGATTCTTGCTCAGAGCAATTCACAGTACAATCTTGAACAAGTCACTTAACATTTGTGATGCTACTGACCCAGCCGCTGTTGCCAATGAAAGTTAGCAGCCTCAATTCCTTTGAGACGCTGGATGTTAGTGTCTGTAACCGGCTTTGAGGTCCTTAGACACAGAAGAGCATCTGAGCTACCAGGCTAAAAGTAGCAGTGTAGCCACAGTAGTACGGGCAGTGGTGGTGCAGGCAGGCTGCTCCAAGTACATACCCACGGGGTTCAGACAGAGCTGCACTCGGGGCAGCAAGCCCATGCTACCACAGCAGCACTGCTATCCGATGTGAGCTACTGCGCGTATGTTTACATGCACTGGGAGTCACGTCCCTAGATCAGTGTGTAGATTTAGCCTTTAGGTACATAGTTGTACCCAGATGCCATGTAAGAGATGGATATTACAGTGCATTAATACATCAGTCTTGCTGAGTGATGCATTTCACACTCCTGGATCGGGACTGAAGGAACACAAGGCAGGCAGGGGAGCAGGAGAGTGAGGAAAAAAGGAGGGAAACTCCAGGGGGTGACGCTGAAGCTGAAAGGGGCAGCCTGCAGAGGCCCTCACAAAGTGAAGCAGCAGCGAACCTGCCTGAAGCCTGGGAAGGACAGGGCCAATCGGGGACACCCCAGGACAGGAGCCAGGAGGAGCCCTGTGCCAGGGAGGAATTGCCCAAGAAGGACAGGCCGGAGCTGGACCCAGTATCACTGCTGCCCAGAGCTGCATGGGGCTGTGAGTACTGGGGCTTGTGACTCTGCATTGGGGACAAGGAGGGAGGCTGCTAGCTAGTTAAGTGGGGAGGTGGTCGCTCTGTGTGGCTTTGCAGAGAGCAGCAGAAGAGGGCACCGGAGTTGTTTGTTGGGGAAAGTTCACTGGCGCTGAAGATGACCAGGAGCACCCAAGACAAACCATTGGACTGGAACTTTGCTCAGGACTTCTGAACTCTGTGTGCAGCCACATTGCTCAGAATCTGCCCTGTCAGACTGTGCTACCACTGGGCCCATGGGGGCTTGGTTTGGATGCAACCCTGTTCTACTGCTCCCCCTATATTTCCCCTTGTTGTTTTTCTTCTCTCATCCCTCTGTAAATAAATATCTCCCTTTCTTATATCCTTTGTACTTTTCCTGTGGGTGTGTGTGTTCACTCTGGGGGGTTTGGAACAGGTGCCCCTGGGGTGAAAGGGATTTCTCCTGCTGCATTTTTGTGTGCGCCATCTCTTGGCCAAAGCTGCCTGCAGAGCAGACTCCATCTTGGCCACGAGGGTGCTAAAGTTACACTTAGTTGGAGCGGGCACCATGCCAGTGCAGCATGACGTGGAGCTCTATCGACATGCTTTAGCTTGTAAGACGGCTCTAACATACTCAGTCATGCAGTAGCAAGAGTCCAGCTCTGTTCTGCACCCTCTGTGTGTTCCTAGCTGCCTCTGCCAGCATGACTGCCACCTCTGTGCTTGCACTGCTTTTCACTCCCCCTCACCACAGCTGGGGGGCAGGGAGCTGGATTGTATTCCATCTTAATCACCCTCCAGCTAGACTTCATCAAGGCCCGCTCAACCCCAGAAGGGGACATGTGAGAAGAAAAGCGCTCCGCCCACTTTGTGGAGCTCAGACTGAGTTCACAGGCGCTGGCACTTGGAGAAACAGAGCTTGTAAACCTAGCTGCACTGGAGTGTGCAAATTGCACAGCAGGCAAAGGGAGGAAGGGGTTAATGGACTGCCATGGCCTAGGGAAATAAAACAGCCCCAGCTTATTACACACATCAAGCCTAGAGTGTGGGGCCTCACGCCCTCAGCACTAGCCAGGAGGTGGGTTTAAGCAGGCCGCTCAGACAAAGGGAGAACACCCTTTAGCCAGGGACGGCGGGACCCTGGGCACCTAGAGCTTGAAATGTAGAATTATCAAGTGGCTTCCCTGCTTCATATCCCCGCCCCAGCTTAAAGGTGCTCAGGGCCGGGCAGGTTCTGCTGGGCCCCAGGGCATCTCTGTGGTCCCTCCTGAGTTTACTGTAAAGCAGGGGGTGGGAAAACTTTTTGGTCCAAGGGCCACATCTGGGTGGGGAAATTGCATTCAGGGCCATGAATGTAGGAATGGGGCAGGGGGTTGGGGTGCAGGAGGAAGTGCGAGGTGGAGGGTGGGGGGTGCATGTGCAGGAAGGGGCTCAGGGCAAGGGGTTGGGGCACAGAAGAGGTACAGGGTATACGAGGGGCCTCAGGGCAGGAGGTTGGGGTGCAGAAGGGTGTGGGGTACAGGAGGGGGCTCAGGGCAGGGGGTTGGGGTGCAGGAAGGGTGCGGCAGGGGGTTGGAGTGCGGGGGGTGGTGCCTGCAGGCGAGGGCAGTGCACGGCCCCCTCTGCCCCCTCCCCCCCCCAGGGGCCATAGGGACTTGGTGCAGGTGGCTTCCAGCAGCAGCACGGGGCCCGCGGCGCTACGGGTTGGCAATCCCGTGGGCCGGATCCAGCCCGTGGGCCGGATCCAGCCCATGGGCCGTAGTTTGCCCACCCCTGCTGTAAAGCCGTGTTAGCTCAGTGCTTTGTGGGGAAACCAAATGCCAAAGTGTCCCGGTTTGCATTGTCTAGGATGCCGCCTAAAACAAGCTATAGCAAGGCTGAAGCTGGCAGGCAGCACAGAGCAGCGCCTGGACTGAGGCTGGGTCTATGCTACCATGGGCCATTTTGAAAATCAGTGGCACAAAGCAATCATATTCGCTGGAGCCTTTGTTCTGCTCTGACATTGGCAGCAGCTGTGGTGTAGACAGGCCATGAAGGGGGCTGGCAGAGTGTGGCTGGCTGGGGAGGGTGGCTGGAAGCTAGGTTGTGCTAGAAGGAACAGGCTGGCTGGAACCCAGCCCCTCGTGCAGTTACCCTCTCCCTAGACCCAGACTACCCCCCCCTCCCCCGCCCCCCCCCCCCCCCCCCCCTCCCCTCCTGCCCCCCCCCTCCACCCCGCTGTCTCTGCCCCCTGCCCCCTATGACAGATGGCCTGGGTTTCAATCTGGTCACTCTAGACCTCAAGTCGAAGCGGAGGAGGCAGAGGCAGATACAGTTCGTCTGCTCCTGGGCCTGAGGGATGCTCACACCGCAGTGTGCTTTCCCTGGCTCTTAGTGAACACTTCAGGAGATGCCTGCTGCAGTGACCTTGATGGCCCTGCTTTCAGACCGCCTACGGGTCCTAGGGTTTGGCTGGGGCCCCTCTCCAGTGGTCTCCACTGTTACTGCGGTGTGTGTGTAACGGGGCTGAACTTAAGGGCCTTGTTTAGATCTTGGATCTGCAAGAACCACCACGCTAGAAGGGAGGAGCAGCACTCCTCCTAAGCCAACACTGCTCTCTGATGGGAGCTACGGGAAAGCCAGCACGTGTCAAGCCATTGCAGAGCGGCAGCTGGGGGGAGTGGCGTTTGTGACTCCCCTCCCTGCTTTGGGAACCTCCTGAGCAGCCTCGGGCGGGGAAAGTGCCAGCTGGCAGGCGGTTCTGCTAACCCAGCCCGGGACGGCATAGCTCTAGCACCAGCATAGGGGCTGTCGCTGCCCAATGCCCCGCAGCTCTGGCAGTACAGCTGGGAGCCCAAGGCCATTCAATGGAGCGTCTGGCCTAAAGAGACCTGCCCCAATTCAGCCTGACCAATGATGGCCTCTTCCAGCCTCTGCTATGGCAGGCAGGATGCTGAGATCTGCTCCAGGGAGCAGGAGGGCCACAGCAGCAAGAAGAGAGTGAAGCAGCTAACCAGCCCCAGGGAGCTGAGGAAACTGCCCTCCCCCACGGTGAGCCAGACTTCAGGTGGGGAGCAGAGCTGAGCTCTGCCTCAGGAACCACCTGTCCTGCAGCAGAGGGTGAGTCCCACCAGGCACTGCTTCATTATGTCCCCCAGTCCTGTGTGCTGCTCCTGCCCCCAGCCATCTCTCCCCAGGGGACAGTGCTCCCTCTCCTCCCCAGGGACCATTCCCCTGGCTTCTCGGCTTCCCCAGGGCTTGGGCTTTGATCCTTCCCTGGGCCCCAAATGCTCTCCCTCCCGGAAGCTCATCCCTGCCTCACTGCCTTCTCCCAGCCCCTCAGTGCTGACACACAGGCCCCCTGTGCTTGTAGAACAGCCGTGTTGGATGACCAAGGCCCATGAACCCCTTTTCTCCCCCTGAGGGGGCCGGATGCCTGGAGTCAGCCACTCCAGACAGCAGGCAGGTTGAAGTGAGGCCACTCCAGGCTTACCTGGTCCCATTCCTGCTCCACCCAGTGTGCAGGGCAGTTCTTGTCTCCACAGGGGTAGACAGCCAGAGGCTTGACGGCAGGGTCGCACTGAGAGTCCGAGATCACCTTCCCCTCCAGGTTGCGACACACGACAAAGCGGCTCATCCGCCCCTTGCCGCACGAACCTGAGCACTTGGAGAAATAAAGGGCATGTCAACGTGCCAGTCACTGAACAGCATTGGCAGGAGTGGAGGGAGCATGGTTGAGTGGCCAGAGTATGGGAGTGGGCGGCAAGAGACCGGAGTTCTGGTCCTAGCTCTGATGCTGACACGCCGTGGTTAAGGGTTTAGGGCCTCTGCACAGCCTCTTTAGCTCAGGAGACGCAGTAGCTTCCTTTCTAATCCCTTGTTTACAGGCACTCATAATGGTCCCAAACTTTTGAGCTGACCTTTTCCAGGCTCCATCTGTGCCTTGAGGGGAATGTTTGTTAAAAGTCTGAGCAAAAACAACTCAGCCGTTAGTGTATAATGTAAACTGTCTGCGTGGGCGATAATCCCGTAATCCGCTCCAGGGGGAGGCATTCCGGACCCGTAATCTGCTCTGGGTGTGAGGGGGATTCTGGTCCCGCAATCCACTCTAAAGGGGGGCAGGGTGGATTCCATCTCCACCTCCATTCAGGCCAGGAAAAGAGGAAAAGCAGCCGGCCTGGACTCACCGGTCCCCAGTCAGAGGCAATCCAGCGCCGGTCACAGGGTGGGCTTGTGCACTCCTTCTCACTGACAGGCTTCAGGGCCTCATCGCAGAGGGCTGGCTCTACTGAGCAGCGTACCTCCCTCTTCATCATCCCCTGACTGCTGCATCGAGCAGAGCACTGTAGCACAAGAGACCAGACTGCGTCGGTAAGGAGACAAGAGATTGGGTGGGGGGAGAGGGAAAAGATGCATTTTTCTTCCCTAGACTGAAGTGGGTGCAGGTGAGAGGGGAAGGCTGGTCCTGTGGCTAAAGCAGTGGTGGGGGACTCACGATACTGGGGTTCTAGTCCCAGCTTTGCTGCTGGGTGGCTGCAGGCAAGTCACTTCACCCCAATGCCCCCAAGTTTTGGGTGCCCAGCATGAGTCACCTTGGGCTTGATTTTCAGAGCCACTGAATGCATTCAGCTCCCCCAGCAAACCGGAAATGCAGGGGCCTGGCACGTCTGAAAACCAGGCCCAAGGCGTGTTGAGTTGACCACCGAAAATCAGTGATCTCTTCTGAAAGGGTGGGGCTTAGCTTCTCGGTGCCTCAGTTTCCTGAGTTGTAAAATGGGGGGTGGGTTAGTCCTGCAGGGGTGCTCTGTAGCTAAATTCACTGAGATCCTCACAGAGATCATCCTATAAAAATGCAAATTGTTATACAAGATAACAGAAGGGGTAGCAGACTCCACTCCCCTGGACTGTGTTAGAACAGGAAAAAGATGGGCAAGAACAATGCTAGCTTCCCCGGGATGCCTAATTACTGTGCCTCAAACTACCCAGAGACCTCCTCAGTACTACACATAGGAACGAGTCTACTTGCTGAGGACAGTTTTCCTCTGGTCATGGGCCACTCCCCAGTCTAACCCTGACACATGGGGTAGGCTACTGTACTCCATACCTCCGACCACTCGGAGAGCTCCCACTGGGGCCCACACGCCTTGTTCTTGCACGCTTTCCTCTCCATAGGCCTGGCTAGCCCAGCAGACTCACACAGCTCGTCATAAACAGAGCTGTCGAAGCCTGGAGCCAGCATCTTCCAACAGCGCACGGTCCGGTACTGGTAGCCCTCCCCACAGGTCCTGGAGCACTCGCTCCAACGGCTGGTCTCCCACCTCCAGGTGGGTTCGCAAGGGGAGAGAAGACAAAGCACAGGTCAGAACAAGGCACCCTGAGACCACAGACATCAGAGACAGGGGGTATCTGACACAGATCACTGGTGGGCTCCTTTCAATTTCCTGAGTACATGGGAATGCCCGGTGCCCATGTGTCTCCAATTAAAGTGATGACTATAGGACAATTACCACCCTGTAATTAACTAGCAGTTGCTCACTGGTCTCCCACAAGCAGCACAGAGGCCTGATTGCACATGGGCCTTAAAAACTACACTTCATGGCCCTTTCACAAACGTAAGGGGGTTAACACTTGTGTCCCCAGTGTCCAACTGCCCTGCTGCCTAGCATTACTGAGGCCTTTCAACTGGGTACTCTGGCCTTCTTTGCCCTATGCCTTACTCTGTTGCACAGGGCTGCTGTGTGCTGTTTCAAGGCTGCCCCCTTCCAGCGCAGAGGTGGCCGCATATTTCCGGGAGCAGCATGATCCCCGTACACAGAGGGCTGGGTGGTCACAGTGTTTGTCTGAGTCAACAGGAGAGTAAGGGCCTTACTCCCTTGCTCAGACTGTGACTGACTCTAGTGGGGAGCGCAGGGACTACTCACCCACTGTGAGCAACTGGGTGGGAGCAGGGGGAGAAGGATGGGGAGTGGGGGGAGCCCTGGCTCTACATCCACCAGTCAGAGTAGGTGCACCAGTGCCTGAGAGGAGTGAGTTGCTCCATGAAAAGGGGGTGGAGTAAGGTGGGAGAAGGGCAGGGAGGCCACGCAACAGAGATACCACTCAGTCTCTGTGGTTCCTGGGGCAGTGCAGCTGTGGGCCACCCCGTCCTCAGGGTAGGTTGTTGAATTGCTCTCTCTAGCCCCGAGCTTGTAAATTACACCTAATGCGTCTGGCCCTGCCTATGAATAGAAATGTCCTGGGGGGGTTTATCCTGACTTGCACAACATGTTAGGCCACCTTTAAACAGACGGATATTCCAGTCTGCTGTAAAGCAGTGAACCCAGCCCAACAACCTGAGCTGACGCAAACCCATGGCCTAAGCATCTCCAGGGTCATTCCTTGCTCTGCTGTATCAATACTGCCACCAAAAAATGACAGACCCCAGCCACCTCTTTCTAATACTCTGCATTGTAGGTGCTAAGTGACACCCAGTGTCAGAGCTATTGAGTGGGATCAACTACAGGACACAGAAATCCCACCTATGCCCACCCCCTCTTCTCTCTCATGCTTTCTCCATCTCTTTTCCCCTGATTTAGGTTCCGTCTGCACTACGAGCTGGGGTGATACCCCTGCTCGTGTGCACAGACTCACACTGGCGCTCATGGAGCTAGCACGAGTCTAACTAGCAGCAGCGGAAGCGTAGCCGAGCTGTGCTGGGTACAAACCCACCTGAAACTGTGGGTGTGCATTGGGCGCCTCCTTCTCTGTTGGTTGTTGGCTTCCCGTGCATTATTCTGCCTGTGCATTCTATGCCAGTTCCCACCTAGGTCGGTTTCCTGCTGTGCATGCCCACCTTTGGCTATATCATTGGATGTCTTTGTGAGAGAGAAGTCAAGGCTTGAATATCGTCACTTACCTGGGCTGGCATTCTCTCCCTGTGCAGAACTCATGAGTGGGTTCTGGGCGGGTCAGGGCATCACAGTACGCTTCCTCTACTTCCACTCCATCATACCGGACACACATGGCATAGGAGGTGCTGATGCCTGCTGGGCACCAGGAATCTCTCTTAGTGCCTGCTATCCAACAAACCACTACTCGCTCCATCTATTACATGGTACCTATGTATCTGAGCCTCTAGTGCCATGATAAAAATACAAATATTCGACTGGATCATTATCCAGAAGAGAACTGCAAAGATCAAACCCAACATGATGAGGCCGGCAGGACACCTGCCAAGACCAGAACTAGACACTCCAGAGCACAGTTTACCGGTGCCAAAGACAGCCCGATGCTAATGGGTTGCTTTCCACCCACCTCTTCCCAGATCCTTTACTCCTAGCCTCACTTCATTAAGGCAAAAGGATGCTGAAACTTAAATAAAGCTCCCATCCTCTGAAGTATCAATGCTTACTCTGACACCACTCTCCAGGAGCTTCAGCCATGTCAAGAAGTCCTCTGCAGACTAGCAGGTCTTGAATGTACCAGTTCCCTTCCCCCACCAAATATACTTCAGCCCCTCCAGTCACCCCACCAGCATGAAACCAACTGGCAAGAGTTGGAGCCCAGCTTTGAGCTATTCACATCAAGGGATGTCACTATTTCCAAGTGTGACCCCACTATTCAGCTGGGCTCAGGTTCTTCTCGTTGGCTTATTACAAGTTTTAAAAGGCTCAGCCCAAGCACAGAAACATTCATCCACCTCCCAGTTAGGGTAATTATATAGCTCCTCAATGAAACAGGAGCCCCCGTGACACATAAGATCACGTACTACATGCCCAGGTTCTTCCCCTGCAGCTCTCTCCCGTGCACCTTCGGCTGGGGTACAGGAGCTGTGCCTGTGTGTAAAAGTTACCCCTTGTTCGTGGTGTAGCCGGATACTTCATTTATATTTGAAGAGGATTTAGTGCTGGTGAAAGGCACTTGCCGGCCCTGGAGAATGGATGCCTCTATTGACCCACGCACAAAGGACAGCACAGGCAGCAGTAGTGCTGCCCTAGCCATGTGCCTCAGCCCTGGCCCAGACAGGGGAAGGAGAGCTCACTTGCCATTCCCAGTGGCTGAGATTGCCTACAGGGGTGTGAACTAGTGCCAACAGATGCGGGGGCTTTAGGGATGTGGATGCTTCTCCACTAGGAACTGGCTTGAAGACACCAAGTTATTTCACAGAGGCCACCAAACCACTTTCAAATAATAACAGCTTCTGGTTGCTGGGCTGAACTATACCTGGGGACCTTCAGGTGAAGTGCTCTACATTTCATTCCCAGTCCTGCGAAGCCATCCAGTCTCCCAGACCAAACCTACCTGAAGTGCATGTGGAGCTGCAGGGAGCATAGGCGGAGACCTTCCACCGGTACATGTCGGCCAGGCTGATGTCATCATGGCCCAGGGGGCTCACATCAAACTCGTTGCTGCAGAGAGAGGAGCAGAAATGAGCTTAGTTTGGGATGCGACGAGTAACAGATAGTGAAAGCCTTCCTCAGGTACTCCAGGGGATGGAGAGGGAACCCAGTGGCTCCGCTTCTTTTGCTTACTGCTCCCCCACAGGCTTGCATGTATCAGGTTGCATGGGAAGATCTCCTATGGCTGGTGGATCACTTTGGTGAGTGAGTGATCATGTAGGAGGTGACCAAGCCCCTTTGGAGGAGCAGAGGTACTATCGAACATGTTCTGGGAGTCTGAGATGGACTGACACAGGCTGCTGGCTTTGTTCTACCATCCCCATCACCATAACAACAGAGGAGTCAGAGAGGGGAAACCCAAGTGGAGAACCCTGAAGCTACCATGGGAATGGGATGATCAATCTTCCCAGGATAAACGGCATCTTGTCTTCCCTCAGGAACCCGGCGGCATCTCACCTTTCAGGGCCAGGGACTTGAAGGGGTTCTGCCGGGTGGCTATTCCCGAGGGCAGTGTGGAGGCTTGAGTTGGAACCCGGCAGGGGGTTCTGCACGCTTGTAATCACACTGTAGTTAGCTGCCTCCTCCTGGCTCTCTGCATAAGCCTCTGCCTTCATGCTCTCCAGCAAGTTTGTATTGGCAGGCCCTTTGCGCAGCCCTTCTGGCCATCCAGCCACCAGCTCGTTCCACAGCCCCGCAGTTGAGTTCTTCCAGCCCAGCTTGGCAGCCAGGTACTGCAGTTCCCTGCAAAAGGCAGCGTTTTGTGGGTCCCGGTGACACAATCTCCTGAAGAGCCGGAGCCTGGCTGCCCCAATCCCACTGCTCTCCGGCAGCTCGGGCCTCATCACGCTGTAGGGCATGGCTGTGCTGATGGAAATCTGATTTAAGCTGGGAGCTAAAGGAAAATGCAGGGGCATTAATAAGCCCATAGAGGCTAAAGTAACCTCCCCCTCTGGATCGCCACCTCCCCCATCCACCCAGCTGGTACAGCACCCACTGGCTTCGATGAGAGCAGAGGTGGGCCAATGCTGAGTGCTTCTGTAAGTCCCACCCTTAACAAGCACCTCAATTACCCAACCACGAGGTAGCCAAGAAAACAAACAAACCCAAATCTGTTTCTCCACCTACTGCCGCCGCCTCCTCGCCTGCTCCATTTGCATGGTAGACTTGTCTGATCTGGAAGCCAAACTTCTCTTCTTCCTCTTCCCTCTGTTCCCAGCCCCAGGGCCCAGCCTGAGCGGTGGAGTTACTCTGGAAGAAGTCCTGGTTGTTGAAGCTCAGGTCTCCATGCTCTTCTCCAGGTGGGAACCGGTCACTGACATCGTCCGGGGCGAGAGAGAGCCAAGTGGCATTGAAATCATGCACAGTCCCAGAGTCTGCTGGGACTGGGGCTGGATGTTTGGGGCTGGAGTCCGGTAGATGAAGGTAGAGAGGTGCCTCGAGAGCAGGGGCAGCTGTTCGGAGAGCTGCTGAGGGCACATGTGGCACAGTATAGTCATACGTTATATGGGGCATTTTCCCATTGAAGTTATAGTACTGGGGAGAAAACAAAAACCCCATTAGCGCATTTGCATGTACCGTGTCTAATGGATCAGAAACACGTGACCCACACCCTGAAACCTGACCTGGACAGTAAGTGCTTTGTGATGAACACAGAAGAGACAGTGTACCCATGATGGCCAGACAGAACCCCCCCAGGAATGGCACAGCTCAGTCTCTCCCAGAAGGCATTGCTACAGGGAATGAGGCAGGAGCTCCAGCCGTGGGAAAGCTCAAAATTCCTTTGCCTGCAGGGCACCTGTGGTCTTGGGGCTCGGAAAGGAGACCGCCAGGGAAGCACCCCGATCTTTAGCTCCTTACGTACCATGGCATTCAGAGACTGATTGGTGGGGCCCTGGGCAATGATGTACTCCAGGCCGTCCACGTGCAGGTTGGAAGGGCGGCGGTACTTGAACACCGTGCCAGCCACCCGGAAGTTCTGGGGATTGTCAATGGCTGAGTTCCCGTTGAAGAAGAAGTGCCCAGATTCATCCGCCAGTGCTGCAAACAGAGGCGAGGGACAGGAGACTTAACTGCAAGCAGACGTCAAGGAAAAGAGGCCAGCAGCAGCTGACTTGTATGGAGAAGTAATCCTTGGCCAAGGAAAATCACCTGGGGGGAGACACTGTCTTGTGCTCCGTGTGTCAGTGCCCTGAGGGACAGGATACCAAGTTGGGGGTGGCCTGAGCTCACACTACTGTATGTCATGTTTCTAGACCAGAACCCTTGAACCACAGCAATGTGTGAGGCAGGGTGAACGTGCAACATTAAAGAAAAAATGGCGGCTCAATGGCACAGAGGCTAAAATATATAGCAATTTCACCTCCAGAGAGCTGGATTTGTTGAGCTCAAAAGTTGGGAGAAACCCACGATTCTGATCCTCTAGCCTTCTAACCCTCACCCCACAAATTCAGGGCTGTTTGGCTCCAGTGCTGCAGTGTGAGCCTGGCTTTAGTCAAGTGAATTACAATGGAGGCAGGGCTGGTCATGTTATCTGTGGTCCCCTAACAGCCTCATTCCAGCTAGCTCTCTCAGCCCTTTGCTTTCTGAAAGCACCAAGAATAACACATTAGCTGCGACTGATCCAGAAAGCAAAGATCCAACACAAAGGATCGTGTGACCCCGTAAGCTGAATGGATCGTTCCAGGTGAGAGAGGATCACAGATGGTCTTGTCCAGCATTTATTTCCTAAAACCTGTATCCTTCCCTCCTACAGAAACACCTGCCAGAGGGGTACAGTTATCACCTAAGGGACAGGGCAGGGGTTCTAGAGGAATCCCTCGGTGCGGCAAGAAGGGGTGCAGGGAAGTCAGGTGGACACCCTGAGAATCCTGGTTCAGCTGCCCAGTGTGCTGGCCCCGCCCAGCTGCTTCCCACTCACTCAGGAGCCATGCTGCCTTTGGCTCCCCCTCACAGTCACCTGCACCCTCCTCTCCGAGAGGGTCAGAAATGGCAGGGCAGGAGTCAATGCAGCAAGGTGCTGGGGATTCCTGTTTCCAGATCTGCCCATTTCTGTGGGGCTCACACCCACTTAAAGCTGCTCCCCAGCACCTTCCCTGCTCCGGTGTGACTTTACCCGCTCCAGCCTGGCTGTGGTCATGCACAGGGCCTCCTGCAGGCTCCCCTTGAGCTTTTGCTCCTGCCTTCCTTTGCTGTCAGGGCGTGTCCTCTCTGCACCATTCCCAGGAGCACAGCCCATGCCCCAACTTCTGGTGGTGGTGACGTGCTATCCACACCGTGCTTTTCTGCGGCTTACCCAGGATGTTCTCAGTCTTCCGGCGCTCGATGATGAGAATGTCCGTGGCGCCGGCAGGGATGTTTGTGACGAACACGTAGCCTGGGGAGTGGGAACAGAACAAAGGGTTGGGAAACCCAACGTGGGAGAGAGACTCAGGCTGCTCCAGCCTCACAGGTGGCTCAGTGAGGGCATTGCAGCGCTGCCAACTCTCATGGTTTTGTCATGAGTCTCATGATATTGTTGTTGTCCTTAAAGCCCCAGCTCCTGGAGTCAAGTGGAGATGGGATGAGCTCTGCCTTCATTCTTAAAGAAAAAGTGAGTTTCCAGCCCTTGTGGCTGTGGAGAAAACTTCAACATGTGACCCTGGTGCATCCTAAAGGCTCAAAAAGGAGAAGGCAAATAAAAAGAACGCCACATCTATGATTTTTACATAATCCCAGGATTTTAAAGGCAATCTCATGATTTTTGGTGAGCCTGACTCATGATTTTTTGAACATTAGGGGTTGGCAAGCCTGGGAGTGGTCGATGGGCTTTTATTATGTTCCAAAGGGAGTAGCCAGTGGCAGCAAGTTGGCTCTGTGTCCATGCAGGAGGGGGATGGTGCCCTGCAGCACCGGGCACACTGCAGAATTACTCTTTTAGCTCCAGGAGAAGGGGTCTTGTCCCAGCTCCCCCTTTGGGTGTGTTTGTTTGCAGTCAAGGAGTCTTTATTTTTTTTAAAAATCCCTGCCTGGTTTGTTGAGGTTGAGCTGCTGCAGACCTCAGGAGTTCATCTGAGTCCAGAATCAAATTCGGGGGCAGGAAGAAGGTATCGGCTTTGGGTGCATGAGGGAGTCATGCCACCCACTAGATCCACAAACCCAAAAAGATAAAGGCCCGACTACTGCCCACGGTTGGATCTGAACTAGCAACCTAGAGATCAAGGGCTGCAGAGCTCATCCGCTCAACCTGATAGTTTCCCCTTGAAGGAGAGTGAAAGGTGAGCTGCAAATGGAGGGGAAAACAACAAGCAAATGCACAAGCCAATTTTTTAATGCTGGGTAAAGAAGGGTTTTATCAGATTGTATTTGACATTAGAAATGTGGGTCTTCTCTACCATGCAAAACTCTATGGTGACTGGAGACCTAGTGAAATGATGGTATCACAAAAGACAAAAGATTGTATACTTCTCACTCTATGGGCAGCAGCAGCATCTTTGCTACTGCAGTCCAAATAGTAAAAATAATGACAAATGCAAGATGAGCAATTGTGTGGGGAAGAGAGTTTTAGTCACATTTTTTGGCCTCTTTTTTTGTTTTTTTGTTGTTGTTAACACTTTTTGAACTCAGATGTCTAAGACACACTTTTGTTAAAAATCAATTGCCTGCTTCCACCTCGCCCCATAGAGACAATGGATCTATGGCTTATTACAACACAGTATAATCCACTAACAACCCCCACAGTTGCTTTCTCCCCGTCCCCCTTCCTCCCTATGACTGGAGAGATGTTACCAGGCCACATCATCTTGAAGGGCCCCTTGAAATATGTGTTAACTACTCATGCTAAACAATCGGTTCCACTCGTATTTAGCTGACACACTCTAAGGCTATGTCTACACTACCACTTAAGTTGGCTTATGTCGCTCAGGGGTGTGAACCCCCCCACCCCCGAGTGACATAAGTTTTGCCAGCATAAGCGCTTATGTGCACAGCGCTGTGTCAGCGGGAGAGCTTCTCCAGCCAATATAGCTACAGCCGCTCGTTGAGGGCAGTTTAATTATGTCAAGTGGAGAGCTCTTGCCTGTCGGCACAGAGCGGCTAATGAGAGATCTTACAGTGGTGCAGCTGTGCTGCTGTAAGCAGGGCCGGCTTTAAGCCGATTCGGCCGATTCCCCGGAATGGGGCCCCGCGCCTAAGAGGGCCCCGCAACGTCCGGGGCTGCTGGCGGAGCGGGAAAAAAAAAAGCCGCTTCTCCCTCCTCCCTCCAGCGCTTGCACCGCCATACAGCTGATCAGCACAAGCCTGGGAGGGAGGGGGCAGGAAGAGGAATGTGGCGTGCTTGGGGAAGACGCGGGGCCAGGGCGGGAATTTGGGGAGGGATCCAATGGGGCAGTGAGGGGGCAGGGCCAGGGTGGGGATTTGGGGAGGGATCCAATGGGGCAGTGAGGGGGCAGGGCCAGGGTGGGGATTTGGGGAGGGATCCAATGGGGCAGGGAGGGGGCAGAGTCGGGGCGGGGGTCCCCTCTCCTGCTAAAGCCGGCCCTGGCTGTAAGTTTGCTAATGTAGACATGGCCTAATTAAGTTTCCCAGACCTGAAGAAGAGCACTGTGTAAGGTCAAAAGCTTGTCTCTCTCACCAACAGAAGTTGGTTCAATAAAAGATATTACCTCCCCCACCTTGTTCTACCTTGCCCCTTCAGTTAACATGTGAGAGCTCACAATACAAATCTCAGAGTCCCCAAGACGCGCAGAGGACCAGATGTGACAATCCTGATATTTAAAAAAAAACACAACCAAACCCAGAAAGTAGTACTTATTTTTGAAAACTGTTTCAGGCTTTCTTTATCCATCCTAAAACAGCACAAATGGACATAAACCTAATCCTCTGGAGGTCACATTAAAAAGCAATGAAGTGCATTTTGGAGTTGGATTTATTCAGAGTTGGCAGTTGTTCCTGGGAAAGGAAAACCACCAAACAAAAAATACCCCTCGTTCAATTTTTTCCTCTTCCCACAGAAAAGGAGAACAAACTGCCAGAGCTGTGAAGAGCACTGGGTGCAGTTACAACAGGGCTGTATCCAGTAGGGGGTGCTGCAGTCTAGTGGAATTACCATCAAGTAGCGTGAGTAGGTGTCCCAGAATTTCCTACAATCAGTATTCTCTGGTTCAGTGCGTCACAGTGTTGCTCTACCACTCAACAATTCCATCATTCTGTGAGGGGGAAAGACTGGGAGTAGGGAGTAGGGAGAGGGGTAGAAGTGAGAGGAGTTGTAGGGTCTGAGGGAGGACCACATTTCAGAGAACACTTACCCCCTCTGCAGCCCATCGGCCTGGAGAGTACAGGAGAACGATTGCTGTCATCAAGAACAGCAGCACACATTTACAAATGTAGTGACCCTCTTCCAGGGCTGGCCTTACCATGAGGCGAACTGAGGCGGCCGCCTCAGGTGCCAGACTGTGTGCGGGGGCGCCACTAGGACCCAGAGTGTAGAAAATTGTGTCTGCTGCTGGTGAATATGTATTCTCTCTGCTCTAGATGCTCAGAGATGGTGGAGTGCTGTGCTAGAGGAAGGAGGGCACAAGAGACATAACAGGCAGGCAGGAGAAAAGGTGAGAGGGAATAACAGAAAGCAGCAGGAAACAGGAAGCTCCCTGAGAAGCTGGTGTTAATCAGTCCAGGCTCCTGGGGGTGCTAGAGAGGTACATAAGAGGCCCCTCCTCCTCCTCCTCTCTCTCCCTACAGCTCCTGCTGCTNCTCTAGCACCCCCAGGAGCCTGGACTGATTAACACCAGCTTCTCAGGGAGCTTCCTGTTTCCTGCTGCTTCCCTGAACCCACCTGAGGAGAACAGGCAGTCAACTGAAGTAGTAGGAGCCAGTTAGGCCCTTAAGATGCTGATATCTTCCCTCACTCAGGCCCTACTACCAGCCTGCTTATTTGTCCCCTTCAGTTGAGTGTTGAGAGCCACTACAGCTGGCACAGAACAGCAGTCATGAGTGAAAGAAGAAAACGCCCCTCTGGGGCAGCATTCAGAAAAAGAAAGAAAGCAAAGGAAGCTTTTCTATCTAAGCAGGAAGGAGCTCTCCTGAGATGCATAGATACAAATGTTCACGGTGAGCCTTCCGGCCCCAGTGAGGATGTGAGTGGTGAGGAGATGCCTTGTCTTCCAGTTAGTCAGAGTGCAGGTGATCTGGCAGCTACTGCAGCATCCATATCTCCATCTCAAATGGATGTAACCATGCACATTCCTGAAGAAAAGTGTAGATCAGAGAAGAGTGTGGGGAGGTGCAAGAAACAGCTGCTACTGAGTTTAGTTCCTTAAATCTAGATGATCCAGGACTGTGGACCCACTTGAGCAATAGCCTGAGGGACTTCCTTGTACTGCATGGGCCACAGCAAGTGAAAAACTTAATGTTCCCCAAAGACAATGAAAATAGAAGTTTCCATCCAACACATTATTGGCGTGACAGTAGTGGTGACAAAGTGGAGAGGCCATGGCTTATGTACTCAAAAACCCAGAATGCTGCATACTGTTTTTGTTGCAAACTCTTCCAATCTAATGTTCCAGCCATATTGCGTTCTACAGGAAAAAAGGCCTGGAAAAATCATGCCATGAGAAGGCAGCAAATCACCAGAGAGCATTCCATAGGTGGAAAGAGCTTGAGATGAGATTAAGCTTAAAGGCCACCATAGATGATCAGCATCAAGAGAAGATTGCATCAGCGTCTCTTTACTGGCAAAATGTTCTGAAAAGGCTCATTTCCATTGTGAGAATGCTTGCTACCCAAAACCTAGCACTGCGTGGCACTTCAAGTCAGCTGTATGTGCCAAACAATGGAAACTTCCTTAAAATTGTGGAGCTGATGGCTGAGTTTGATGCTGTACTCCAGGAGCATCTAAGAAGAGTCACCACCCAAGAAATGTACACACATCACTACCTTGGAAAAACAATTAAAATGAGATCATACAGTTACTGGCAACAAAAGTCAAACAGAAGATTGTGGCAGATCTGAAGTCAGCAAGATATTACTGTTATTCTGGACTGCACATCTGACATCAGCCATATGGAACACATGACTTTAATGGGGCTGTTTTGTAACAACAGAACCTAGTGAAAATGTCACTGCAATGGTGACTGTCAGAGCGCATTTTCTAGAATTTATTGACACTGATGATACTACAGGAGCTGGTATGACAAATGTGCTTCTTAAAAAGCTGGAAGATATGGGAATTGCGATAGCTGACATGAGAGGTCAGGGCTACGATAATGGTGCCAACATGAGAGGAAAGAACAGAGGAGTGCAGACACGGATCCGAGAGTTAAACCCTCGAGCTTTTTTTGTCCCATACAGTTCTCATTCACTGAACTTCGTGGTCAGTGATGCAGCACCAGCTTCTAGTGAGACTGCTGAATTTCTTAATATAATTCAAAGCATCTATGTATTTTTCTCTGCATCAACTCATCGATGGCAAATTTTGACGCAACATCTGGGAACATCCTCTCTGACACTGAAACCATTGAGTGCCACATGATGGGAAAGTCAAGTGGAGGCGATAAAGCCTATCAAACACCAAATTGGGGACATAGAAGATGCCATAGTTGCCATTATAGAAGATAATGCTATGACAGGAACAGTTCATGGGAGAACAGTGGCAGAGGGAAATGGAATCAACAGAAACATACATAACTTCAAATTTCTGTGTGGTTTAGTGTTGTGGCATGACATACTGTTTGAAATAAATGTTGTAAGCATGAGACTCCAAGGTGTTGACCTTGATATATCTGGAGCAATGGAACAACTGGACAAAGCAAAGTCATACCTACAGTCTTACTGGTCAGGTGAGGAATTTCAAAACGTTCTGAAGAGTGCACAGAAGTTGACAGAGGAACTTCACACTGAAACTATTTTCCCACCCATTCAAGAATATAAGAGTCACCGAAAAAGAAGACATTTTGATTATGAGGCATGGGATAATCCCATGAGAGACCCCAAACAACAATTCAAAGTTGAATTCTTTAATCAGGTGCTAGATTGTGCAATACAGTCAGTTGAAGAATGTTTCACGCAGCTCAAGAAACACAGCAGTATATTTGGGATGTTGTATGATATTCCGAAACTCCTGACTATACCTGAAGAAGACCTACACCAGCAATGCAGGGCACTAGAGACAGTGTTTACACATGTTGACATGTGCGATACTGATGCGAATGATTTAGGTGATGAACTGAAAGCCCTTTCAAGATACATTTCAGCAGGATCAACTCCAAAGGCTGTTCTAGAATATATTTGCACAAATAAGATGACCACCCTCTTTCCAAATGCTTTTGTTGCTCTGCGCATACTTCTAATGCTTCCTGTAACAGTTGCCAGTGGAGAACAAAGCTTCTCCAAGCTGAAGTTAATAACACATCTACGCTCTACAATGACACAGGAGAGGCTTGTCGGCCTTGCAACCATCTCAATAGAGCATGAGCTGGCCCAGACTGTGGACCTTCAACAGGAAGCAGTTCAAATCTTTGCAACCAAGAAGGCACGGAAAGCACCACTTTGATTATTCAAACAGATAAAAATGCCAGTGTTTACTATGCAGACAAGAAAAGTTACATTTGCTGTTCAGGCGTTTGAAAGTTAAGTGTTACTTAAAATTTTTGAACAAGGCATTTTAAGTTGTTCGTTCTCCTTTATTGGGGTAGGTAGCAGAGCAGTACCATGAGAGGAGTAGAACAGAAAGAAGGCAGAATTGAGACCTTTCAAAGTTTTGCCCCAAGCGAGGGGACATGGGGGCATCATTTGAGCTCCCCGCCTCAGGTGCCAAAATGTTGTGGGCCGGCCCTGCCCTCCTCATACAAGATTAACATCCAAATGCAAAATCAATTCAGAGCAGAGATAAAAGAAAGTGCATTGAACTCCTAACATCATCTGGCTTGGGCAAGATGCTGAGATCAATAGACATATATAGGAGCCCAGCCACTTCATATCATAAAGAGATGGAGGAAAACCTCACTAACTTACCATACAGCAAACCAAACCAGTTTCCTCTGCTGATTAAGCTGAACAGACAAAACACCATCATTTTGGTTTACATGGGGAAAGAAAGGCAAGGTATTATTTAGCTCCTTCAGCTGGGACATTCAGACTCTGCTCTAGTTGGCAGTCCGTGTTAGCAAGAAGCAACATGTGAAATCGTTTGATGGACATCACTTAACAGGGTGTACCTAACTGTGAGATCCCCTTTCGGAAGCTGCCTGAGACCCGGTAGCAAGTGCTGCCGTCCCCTCCGCACACCCTGCATCTGTCCATCGTCTGGGATGAGTAGAGACTCCCGTCGCACCCAACCGGCTGCAAGGAATACAAAAGAAAAGGTCTTCAATCCTGCTCTGGAGCAAGAGGTGTCCACCACAGACCTACTAGGTAGGTGAGATTCTAAACTGGAGGAAATCCCTGGAGTGAGAGTTTACATGTCTAGGGCATACAGAAGTAAGAACTCTGAGGCAGGGGTGAGGATCTATTTTAGCTCACAATGCACCTACATTTAACCGACCCACCTTGCTGGGACATTGGTTTGGAATGTCCTTCCCCCAGAAGGGTCTGCATCCAAGAATGGCCTTGCTGAGCCAGCAGGCGGCTGTTTTTAGTGGGGCAATGTCATTTTGAGAATGACCATCTCCAGAAGGCAGCACATCCAGCAATGCCAACCCGCCAAATCACTGTCCTATGGAGCCTTGGGGTTTTAAAAATAAAAAGTACCATTGCAACGAAAGGGGGCCTTCGCTAACAGATTCAAACTTCTTGCACTGTTGGGTGATCCTTCAAAACCAAGCCAAGGCTGCTGCTTTTCTCCAGGCTCAAGGGAGAATGTATCCACCTAGTGCAAGTACATGGCTGCACATAATGATCTCCCCAGCCCAAACCTGGCTGCTCCATTCTACATAGGTATTAGTGTGACATTTACAAGAACCCTATAGCAGCTGTTCAGTTTCACTTTACTGCCCATACTTGTGGTGCTTGAGGACAATGATTTAAAACCAAGCCTTCAGCCCCCGATACACGGCCCTTCCTCCCAGTGCCTCACCTCACACTTGCCATTGATGCAGACCCCCTGGTACGTCCTGTCTTTGCAGGATGTGCCGTCCTGTGCGCGGGCCATCAGCTGTCTCTCTCCACTCCTGGTGGTGCACTGGAGGTCACAAGGCTTGTTGGAGATACTGGTGTAATCATCTGAAGGGAGAGAGGTGAGATGGCAATGGGCAGAGCAGTGGGGGCACAGGATGGCTCCAGGACTGACAGTGAGACAGTCTTCTCCTTTAGGTCACTGGTTTACAGCTACCCAGGTCAGTATCAATGGAGTGTCATCACCACTTAAGAGTCCCTTTGGTGGCTTAGGTAAAACAAACCAGCAGTGGTGTAGGCAAAATCAGCTGGCTGAATGGGCCTGGAGACTGAATCCCCTCCACCCCTCAACTTACAGCCTACGTGGGAGCTTACACTGTTGCCGGCCCTGCTGGATAAATGGAGGACTCCAGGGCTCGTGATTCAGCAGCTTTCACCACCCTTACCACCAGCATTTTCAAACACGGGTGCCTGGAGTTAAGCACCTTGGCCAAAATGTTCAAAACTGATGGGTGATTTCAGGGGAACCTGGAGTGAGGTGCTGAACACCCACCCTTGGAAAGCCAGGCCCCTTTATGGTGTCTCAAGTTGGGCACTTGAAAACGGAGGTAACTGAGATCACTAGGGCTCTATATCCATATTTAGGCAGCAGCCAAAGCAGGACACTGCGCTGAACCAGGGGTAGGGAAGGCAAAGAGAACGCAGGGCTGGCTCTTGAGAGGGGCGGAGAGAAACGCCTGCACCACAGAGAACAGGCAGCTGCCAAGCAGGAGAATTCCTTCAGAGGGACTAAACGGAGACACCCGGTAGTGAGCAGAGCGGCCTCCCTCCAGTGCAGAGGGTGTTAATTCATCCTGTGGGGCGCAGCTAACCCCGCCCCCTCCACAGGAAGGGCAGGGGCAGGGCAGTATGTATAAAAGCAGGGCCCTGCAGTTCAGTTGGGTCCGGACCTGGGAAGGAAGGAGACATCCCCCCGGGGGAGCTGAGCCCATGACCAGCAGTGGGGAGAAAAGGCAACCCAGGGCCCCAGGAGCCGGAGGACCCCAAGGAGAGAGTGGAGGAAGGGCTGCAAGATGGAGAGCCTGGTCCCAGCAGCGATGGAGCAGCGCCTCCAAGAGCCGGTAGGAAGTAGCTCAGGGAGACACGACTTTGGTCCTGTTGTGGTGCCAGGAGGCAAGGCAGTGACGCACGTTTCTCTGCTGGCCCCGGGGCAGGATCGCCTGTCACTTTTAGGGCCCTGGGACCCTGTGGAATAGGGTAGGCCTGGGTACCCCTACACACGACCCCATACACAGGGCTGGATGTGCACTAACCTTTAAGCCAGAAGGCCGGAAATAGGGGCTGTTTGTTTGCTTGGCCCTCAACCAAGTGGCCAGAGCCTGAGACTGTTTAAATGCTCAGCCCTCATCTTAGAAGGCCTGAGCCATAGACTATTACTGTTCACTCCAGCCAGGAGGTGGGAACTGGAGCTGGTTGAAGTGCTCAGCCCTCCCCCTTGGAGGCCTGAGATACAGACTGCCTGTTAACTTGCTGGATCCTCACCCAGCAGGTCTGAACAGTCAAGCACGAAGTTGTGCAACCACAAGCCAGGTTGCCAACCATTTCACCTGGCAGGGGTACCAATCCCCTGACGCTGCCCCCAGGGGCGCTCTGGCCCGGAGACACGGAAAGTTTACACACCCACTCACCCCTGAAGGAAACTCTCCTTCTCCTACCCGCATTGACCAGGTTTCCCCAGGTACTTCCCCTCCCCCGTCTCTCATGCTGAGCTGGTCAGCCATGGACAGACCTGGGTAGAGAGGCGTCCAGTGATAATAGTGCCTCCCAAAGGCCTTGGCATTGAAGGTGGCGCACTGCTGTTGTTTGAAGCTGGCCGTATTGGCTGGGCAAGGCTGCAGAGAAAGCAAAGCTAACATTAGCCTCCTAGATCAAAACCAGCCCACTATGGAAAGGGAAAACTTCCAAGGGATCGGAATTCCTCTCTTGTCCCAGAGCAGCGTGGTCCCTTAGGTCAAGGCTAGGATCCACTGGTAGAGCAACGCAAGAAAGCTCCACATGATGTTAGTACAGCCTGCAGGCCCTTCTCCTCTCAAAGCTGTGGGCAGACACTTGGACGGCAAGTTACAAAAGGGGCTAGTGGATCTAGTAGACAGAGCAGAGGCTGAGAGTCAGGACTCCTCGGTTCTGTTCCCCTCTGCCACTGGCTTGCTCTAGGAGCTTCAGCAAGTCACTTTTCTCCTCTGTAAAATGGAGATAATTGTAAAGCACTTTGAGATCCTCAGATGAGGGTTGCTGTGACAGTTTTACTCCTTGCTGACTCCCCTAGTGGATAGGGCAGTGGACTGGGCTTCAGGAGACCTGGATTCAGTTCCTGGATCTGCCACCGCTTTGCTGGCTGACCTTGGGCAAATCACTGCCTTCTCTGTGCCTCAGTTTACCCGTCTGTAAAATGGGGATAGTGACCTCCTTTGTAAAGCATTGTGAGATCTATGGATGGAAGGAGCTAAGTATTCTTCTTATTGCTGTATTAATATTAATAAAATGCCCATCAGTGTTTCACCGAGGCTAGCGGCACTGAGTCAAGATTGCTGCTGTTCTCAGCATTAGCCTTGTTCTTATCTATAAAACAGAGAGCTTTAGTCACACCTGTGACTGTCTCAATTCTGGAGTGACCCTTGTCCACGTCACTGTGTGTCCCGCTCATACCCTTAAGCTGCTTGCCATTGCCGTGCCAAATCTCAGGCACAGCCGGCAGGCTTGCGCCGGCACAGCAGCCCTGTGAGCACCCGCTGAGGCCACATCATTTCCCTAGGAGTAAATGGAGAGCCCTGGGAGTGGTTCTTACCTGTTGCTGGCACAGCTGGTAGCGCTTGGATTGGCCCCCACACATGGTGCTGTTTCCACCCTGGGATAGGTGGAGCCTGCAAGGCAGAGAAGAACTACGCTGTGGGAGGAGTGACCAGTGGTTTGGAGGACTATGAGGTGCTAAAACACAGAGGCTGTAAGACCGTTGTGGCCTGTAGCTTAGCACAGAGAAGCAGAAGTCAGGCAATAATTTGACAGGAGTGTGTATTAGAACAGCCGGTTTTGCATCCAGGTTGTCACACACAGACTATGTAACAGTGCGTAAAAAATGTATTTCCAATAGCTCCAATTTTAGGGTGGGATGCTCTCACTTCGTGATAGCAGCGGGGCTATTAGATTGGACAGAATGGCAGCATCGGAGAACTGCCACCTTCCTCCAGGCTATGCCGTTTTCTCTCCCTCTGTCCAGGTAGAATGACTGATGACACAGTGTGACAGTTTGGGGAAACTATGTTAACTTATGAATTCTGTTTGCTAGTGGGGACTCTCTGTGTGTACCTCTATCAGACCTCGGACTCCGTGTTGAATGTGGGGTTTGTCTACCCTCTCTTTTGTCTTTTACCTCCATTTTAGGATGAAATCCCAAGGGCTAGTGGCACAGGGTTAACAATGGTAGGTCATTAAACCTTGATAGTCCTCTATTCACATGGCAGTCCCCTTGGACAAAGAGTTGGCTGCCACACAGAAGAACTAGGCTGCCCAGGTGGGTTGGTCACTAAGCTATGCATCACCTGATGAAACAGACTGACAAAGGGGACTAGAAGTTATGAAAGAGAAGTGATGTTGCTGCTAGCCATTTTGGGGAGAGGGAGACAAGACCAGAAGCAGGAGTGAGAGGAGAAGCCTTGTGCAGGAGGGAAAGAGGAGAGGAAGGATCCTAGACTTCTTAAAAGAGTTTGACCTAGGCCTGAAGAATGCTCAAGAGCAGTGAGGACACTGAGGCAGGGAAGGATGTATAGGTGTTTTATTCTGTGAGTTACATGCTATCATTTGTCCCTGAAGAGGTAAAGAGTAAACCAGAGTGGCCGCAAGGTTGAAGCTCTGGGAAGGGATATGCTTAAGCAACTTGGATATTTTGGGAGGTCAGCACTGGTCCTGGGGGCCTACTGGTCACCCTTCCCAGACAGAGTCTGTGCTCAGGAAATGTGCCAGAGGCCAAAGAAAGAGAGAGGCTGGAGCCTATCCAGACCAAGGGAAGTTTAAAAGCACACGGGTCCATGCCTGGGACCCAAACACAGCAGCTTGGTGTTGTAATATTAAAGGTACCTAAAGTTGAATCAGCAGTAGCATCAGGCCCGGCGACCCACACTTTCAGGCTGCGAGTGAGCTGCATAAACCGAACCTGGTTAATCAATACTTCTGGTTTTAATTGAGAAATCACTGCTTCACATGCACCAGCTGCTTGAGATGCTGCATCTTCTAATCCCTGGGCAATCTGAGTTACAAGGCGGGGGGATGTTAGTTACTTCCCCCATTAAAGAATCAGGCTACAGTGGTGAGTGTTCGGCAGGGGAGCTTTACCAGGGCCATGACAGACAGTGTGATCCAGTGCATCGCACACTAGAGTTAGAACTTAAGAGTCCTGGGTTCTATTCCTGACTTTGATGGGGGGCACATCACTTCTCCTCTCTTGCCTGTTCAAACTCTTTGGGGCAGGAACAGTCTCTTATCAGGTGTATGTACAGTCCCTAGCCCAGTGGAGCCCTGACTCAAGTGGTCTCTGGGTACTACTGTACACAAAAATGATTATTGGCAATAATAATAATTAGAGCTGTTTGAAACATTTCACACACAGATAATGCCATTTTGTCAATATCGCCATGTTTTGTGGAAATGTGTTGACTTCAACAAAATTTTGTTTAGAAAAAAATGGGCCTGGAGCATTCCAATAAAGTCCAAATGGACTGCTTTGTGAATGTAATGTTTCAATTTTCTGTTTCAAAATGACTTCTTCCATTTTTTAATATTTTATATGATAAAGTCTAAATCAGAACAAAATGTATTAATGTTGTCCAAACGTTATGATCAACCCCACACAATTTTATTTTATTTTGGCTGAAGGGAACTGTTGCAATTTTTTGGTTTAGGTTCGTGTGAGAGCAGCAAAGAAATACACAGCAGCGGAATTTCCTGTAAAACAGATAACCCGATTCCCACAGCACTCTAGGTGGCAAATAACAAGCAAGTCAAACACCGTGGCTGGGATTTTAAAAAGAGTGGAATTCCATAGCACCAGTGATTGGGCTGACTCAAACACTTGTCGCTTTGGGTATGTCGACTCAACAATTAGACACCCACAGCTGGCCTGTGTCAGCCAACATGGGCTTGCAGGGCTTGGGCTGAGGGGCTGTTTCACTGCTATGTAGACATCTGGGCTTGGGCAGGAGCCTGGGTTCTAGGACCCTATGAGGTGGGAGGGTCCCAGAACTCAGCTCTAGCCTGACCCTGGAAGCCTACACTGAACCCCTTCCCCTGAGCCCGCACAGCAGTGGGCTTTTTGTTGCTGTGTAGACATACCTTGTAAGGGCATGGTACAGACTTGTCTCTATGTGCAACCACCACCCAGTCACTGCCAGGCAGATTGAGTGGCAGGATGCTTTTGGAAGCCAACCACCACTATATTGAGCCTGCTCAGGATGGCAAAGAAATAGAGGGGCCTGGGAAGAGTCTGGGCAGAAGCTATGTGAAACTCATTGTTCTGTATAGCACGTTGCTACTACAGTGCCAGCTGTGCCATGTTACAGGAGCAAAAAGATGCTGGGCTCCTCTCCCATCTAGCCATAAAGAAAGAGACGGTGTTTGTATAAGCCACTGGTGAGTGTGTTACAGGTACCCCTCCGTGCCTGATCTACAGAGGATATGGAGCTGTTAGAGCCCTCACTATAGAGGGCTGATCCTAGCTCAAGCTGTGGCATCTTATGCCTTTTAACACGGGATATCCCTGGTTCAATCCTCTCTGTGCCAATTAAAACAATGGGTGTCACATTTGCAATCTTCTAGACCTGCTTGCACCTCCCAGGTTAAGAATGCCTGGAGCAGGTTAGGTATGTCGATTGATGACTGCTAACTGCATTTGCTAAAATAATGATAGGGTTAACAAATCCCACCTGTCAGGGCATAGAAGGGAAATCTTCCTGCAGGGATAGAACCGTACAGTGCTACACCCTGGGGGTTGTTTTGGTTTTTTGCCTTCAGTTTTAGCTACTGCCAGAGACAGGATACCCCACTTGAAAGAGCAACACTCAGCTCCTTTCCTGAGCAAATCCTATGCTCCTAACAGACTCTAATGAAACAGAAGCACTGTGACCAAGTTGGTTAGTTTCAGGATTCGCTGGGCCGTTGTGCGGTGATGGCACAATCTGTTGCCCGGCAGTTACCTAGAAATGGCTGCATGAATTTGGTGCTTGTGATGTCAAAATAATCCAAATGCTGTGCAAATTTCCCAGCACAGCACCACCAGTGTGCCTTCGTCCTGGCCTGCAGCAGACATTGTCAGGGGGGAGCTGGAGTTCTTGACAGTTGAGAAGGGGACAATCTTTTAGTAGCTGCGGGTGCGGTTTGAGACCATGGAATAAGCATATTGGCTCACTCTGCAGAGCATCAGCAGTGAAAGTGTTAAACACTACTGGAAACAAAGTTTGCAGCCTGAGACTTCACAGTTATCATCCCCTTGGGATGAAACAGGGCAGCATTATTTCAGGCAGTCTGCAGACTCAGGCAGATATTGCAGCACTGTGTACACTTGGCTGAGGCTTGGAAGGTTTTCTTTGCAGCCACAGAAAGCTTTCTATATTTTTGTTTTTAAATGCAAGCTTGAATTCTGGAGCAAAACCCTGCAGTGAGGGGTAGATTCTGCAGCAAATTCCCTGGCTGTGGAATCACAGAGGGCCAGTTCCAAAGCCCATTGACGTCAGTGGAAAGATTCAGTGGGCTTTGGATCAGGCCTGGAGGACACAGAGCTCTGACTAGAAGGGCACAGGAAACACTTTGGGGGCACTCAGGCCCCCTTTCCCATTTCCTTTCCCCACCTTTCTCCCATGATGGCAGTGTCTATGCTCACTAGGCAGAGGAGGGACACAGACACTGGCATGCCTTGTTAGTGGCGAGGTTATTTGAGAATCACGGCCATCTCCAGATGGAAGGCACCTCTGCACATCCGGATCCTAATTATGCAGCCAGCCAGCCCACATAAAAGAAGGGGTGTTTTTTTTTCTTTTGAAGGAAGGAAAGAGGGAGGGGGCCATGCCTGGGCTTCCTCTGCTTAGAAGTGCGTTCATGCAGAATGGAAAGGAGCAGAGGAGAGGGGCAGGCACAGCGAGCGCTCTGCACTCTCGGATGCCAGCTCTCATTAGCATCCAGGGAATCTGGAGTAGCAGGTTAAAGAGATGCCTCTCCAGGGGTCTCATTCATCTCTTTAGTGGAGGTAGGGGCTTCCGCTCCAGTCCCCTGCGCCACCCCCTCGGTGGCGGATTTGACAGGCACTAGCAATATAGCTGGGCTGAGAGAGAGCAGCAGGAGTTCACTGGCAAGTGCCACAGGCCATCAGCTGCTGTGGTGTGAGGGAATGAGGGGAGGATCTGGGAAAACAAAAGATCTGAGCGAGAGAGGGCCCACAATGAAAAAGATGAGGAAGTCCCAGAGACATGACTGGGCCCAATGCTCCGGGACTAACTGGGCAGTGTCAGAAGCACCAGAGTCAGTTGTGTATGGAGGGTAGGTCAGTGTAAGTGGCTCTAGCACAGTGTAACTGGCAATGCCGTGGTGGGTTTGCCAAGCAAGCAGAGCTTACCTGCTGAAGGTGCATGGCAGGGAGATGGGGGCCATAGCAATAAAAGCAATTGGCAGGGGGATGTGAGATAAAGGCAGCTACCTGCGTCCCACCATCACCAACGCCCTCACCTGTAAGTGGGTGCAACTCCCCCGTAGGCCAATATGAGTTGCACCTGCTTATGCCAGGGCTGAAGATGGTCCCTAAGGAATTACCAAATCAGTGTAAATTATGCACATTTCACAGGCCTGCTGGATGTCAAAGCAGGGCACTTTACTTTTCCACCCGCTTTCTGAGCAATGTACACCACGTGTGCAATACACCCCGTCCTCTACAGCAGCCAGGTGCAAAGAGACAAAGACGACGAGAAAAGTGGCCCAGCTGCCCAGCCCAGCATGCTTCATTATTCCAAGATACGTACATTGCAGAGCACAGTTGCCTAGTGTAACCCATGGGTCTCCTTTGTGCCTGCGTCATAGAGGATGTGAGTCTATTACAGTTCCAAGCAACTTTCACTTCCAGCGGTAGAAGCTCATGCTTTTAGCTCTGAAATCTCTGCTCAGTCCCCAGTCGTGACCAAAATGGGGGCCACCACACTGGAATTTGAAACGTTTCAGATACAGAGCTAATACTGTTGCACTACTCAGAAGGCAGCGGATCACCATGAGAGGGGTGCGGGAGGAGGGAGAAGGATGCACTTTGGGTCACCCCTCCCTGCAGCTAGTAAGAAAGGCTGAGTCTGGCTTCAGGGCATGTGAAAGGCTCTGCAGGAAAGGAGAACAGGAGTACTTGTGGCACCTTAGAGACTAACAAATTTATTAGAGCATAAGCTTTTGTGGACTACAGCCCACTTCTTCAGATGCTTGATATATGCATCCGAAGAAGTGGGCTGTAGTCCACAAAAGCTTATGCTCTAATAAATTTGTTAGTCTCTAAGGTGCCACAAGTACTCCTGTTCTTTTTGCGGATACAGACTAACACGGCTGCTACTCTGAAACCTGTCAGGAAAGGAGAGACACTCTTAGCTGTGTGTTTCCCCCCCCCCCACCCCCCCCCCGCCGGTCCATCCCGCATTTGGGGACCCTATCGGTAAAGGTTTTATGAGTGTCCATGAGTCTGGCATTAGCTGGTGCTGCTCTATTGCTTACCTTTGCCGCAAGCAGTGCCTCTCCCGGGACATCACTCCTCCCCCACAGGTACGGGAGCATGTGGACCAGGAGCTCCATTCCCCCCACCACTTGGTGACCTCTTCATCCCAGGCGCCTGCTCCTTCTGCTGCCTCACTACTGTCCTGACAAAAACAAAGGATGGTTAGCTTGAGAACTCTGGCTCTGCAGCTGCCCTTGGGAGGGGATCAGTCCTCCCCTACGTGGATCTTTGGGGGGGTGCCACAAGAGTGAAAACCTTAAGTCTTCTAGTTTGGAGAGGGTGGGTTGGCCAGCCATGGTAGAGTCTAAACTACATGGCTCCTATCGTACAAGCCTCAGTATCTGCCCCTTCTCAAGCACAGGATTCCTGGGTCTTTCAGGCTGATCCCCATCTCTTATAAGGAGTGCACTACACCACGGCTATTCTCTGCTTCCAGTGGCCCAGTGGGGGACATGGAAAGCAGAGCACAGGGCAGCTCTAACTTACACTGGATGCTAGGCCAGCTTCTGCATGGTCCCAGGACACTGAGCGCACAGAGGTGGCTTAAAGCTATCTTGGACCCTACTGCATCCTGGCTCCAAGCACAGAAACAGGGGACTGTGAATCAGGCTCCCAGCTTCTATTCCCTGAATCCAACTTTCACTATTAGGTTTAAACTCCAACATCCCAGCATCTTCAAAATCCCCTTCTCCCCCCACGTCGAGATTGGATGGGCTGTGTGCTGACATTGGGCCATCAGCAAGCCAGTGACTTCAGCAAGGCCTTCCTCTGCCCACTGAGTAGTCACTGTTACCACGAGGGAGCTGCTTGAGCTCCTGCAACTTCAGCCCCTGGAGAAGTTCCCCTGCAACAGGAACGGGGCTGACGGAGCTTCAACGCCCCCTCCCTCCCATATTTCAAAGGAATGAAGGAGAGCTGTAGGAGAATGCAGGAGGATGCTGAATACAAAGTGGCCACAGCCAAGAATGGTCTGCTCAAGGTTACACAGTGTACGTGTTTATATTGCAGCGTATGATGATTTGCATGATTCTTGCTTGATAACCTCAGCTGCAGCCTTTCAGCTGGATCTGCACAGAGACACCCCGAGCCCACAAAGGTTTATCCACATAGCTCTAGTTTCAAGAGTGAGGCATAGTTATCTGATCAAATACTTCTTAGCAGCCCCTTATCGGATGCAGGTCTTTGGATTTTGGCATTGGCTTCTGAGCTCCAAATCAGCTTTCGATGGGCCCCTGCACCCAGTAATGGACTCCCCGTAAAACAGAGGCTGGGTGGTCCCCCAGCTGAGTGCCTATCATCACAGCAAGGCGCCAGTAGGGACCCCATTCCTGTACTGTTCAGCATCCACTCTGAATGAGGGAACGCAATGGAGTTTGTACTGCAGGCACAGCTGATGGTACACATCAACTCATTGGAGTTACAAATGTATTTTTAACGTCTCTCCACAAATGATAAATTCATGATCTTTCACACAAAAGCCCCAACATTTTAACTGAAAAGCGATGTTTTGCCTGACCCTCTTGAAATTGCTATTGCATTATTTCACCTGATTTCTCCAACTGAATTCCCAACTCTCCCACCACTAGCTTCCTTGAAAATACCATTCCCTGCTCAAGTTCTCTGCATCCACTGGGATTGAGTCTTTCTACGGTGCCAGTCGGGGCTGTGTGTGTGTGTGTGTGTGTGTGTGTGTGTGTGTGTGTGTGTGTGTGTGTGTGTAAAACCAAGCAAAGACTGCAGAATTCATAAGGATGGAGACGTACAATGGAAGTCAAAGCCTTGGGTCCTTTGAGCAATATGAGATCATTAATATTTTTTGTCTGTTAATGGGGGAGAAGGGAGAGTGAGCTGTGATTTGCTGAGACTCAATGGATATGCAAACACTTAGTTCTTGATCACAAATCCAACCGCCTCCTCCAAAAATGAAGCCTTGAGGAGTGGCTTGTGTTCAATCTTGGCTTGCATGTCAGTGTCACTTCAGATGTTGGTAAATGGCAGACGGGGTCCCAGGAGAGTGCATTGAAGACAGTCTCTTGGGGCCAGATTTGCAAAAGAGCCCAGTGGGGACATGTTGGGTGCAGAGCTCTGATGAGAATCTGGTCTTAATTGGCACAATGGGATCTGCTGGATGCTGAGCACTTTTGAAAAGCTGCCTCTAATTGGGAGTGGTGAGCACTGAACAATCTGGCTCTTGGAGACCAACTCCAAACCCCTGTGATACGCTGAGTGACCAGCAACCCAGAAAGCAGGTGCCTCCAGAATCCTGTCAGAAAAGGCGCTGAGGTTCTGTGGGCCTCCCTCTGGCAGCATGTTGGACACTGCCATGTGTTTCTAACCTCTTACACTCCAAGCTGCCAAGTACATTTTCCTTAGAGTTTTCCTCTCGGCAGCATGGAGGAAAGGTTTCATCTCCTTCAGTTTCCTCCTTTTCTAGTTGGCAGACTCTGAATTGGGAGCTAGGTCCTGCTCAAGCAGGGCTCTTATGGAACCCTGTCGGGACCATCAAATCTTCTGAGGGCACGTGGCAGCTGCATCCCACCCTGTCTTCCTCTAGGGGGAAAATTTCCCCTCACTGCAGCACACCCTTGTGTCAGCAGGGCTGAATCAAACCCATCATCTGTAATGGTTTAATCCCTGCCCCTGCAGTGAGCTCTGTGCAGGCCATCCCCACACACTGGCGTTGATAGGGCCCCACACAGGTCCAGGGGTTCACCCGTGATGCTCATTGTGGGATCAGGTCCTTCACTGCTGCTCACCTGCATGTGGCCGTCAGATTGAATTCTGCTTACATTTACCTGCCATGTCTCGCACTAACTGGATGGCAGCTGTAGGGGGGACACTGTTGTACTCTAGCTTTATTCTGTGAATTAATTTGGCCCCTTTCTAATCCCAGTAACTTTCCCCGGTCCTGGGTTGGTCTCTTACAGGATCATTGTTTCTGGGGCTGTCCCTTTAAATTGAGCAGAGCCAAGCAGCCCTAGAGTGGCCATTTTGCAACAGGCTGCTGCCGGCTGCACCTTTCTCCCATCCAGCAGGTAAGAACTTGTAATGCTTTCCTTGAGTTTTCCTTCTCTTATTTCTGAAAAAATGGCACAGGGCCTCCTGGGTCACCATCTCCAGTCCCCTGCCATTGTAAACAACTCTGTCATCAGAATCCTGTTATAAACGTATCAGTCTCCATCTTAAAACTAGTTAGACAGTTTTCACCCACTGTTCCTATTGGGAGGCTTTTCCAGGACCTCCCTCCTCTGAGGATTAGAAACCTTCTTCAAATTTCCAGCCTCAATTTATTCATGGCCAGTTTATTCCCATTTGTTCTTGTGCCAACATTGTCCTTTGGCTTAAATAGCTAATAGATAGTGGAGCTTATCCATCTCCATGCTACCTTGTGCCCCTGCTTGCTCATTTAGAGTAGCACACTTCCATCTCCCTGCTACAACACTCAGACATGTCAGATGGCCACAGAAGTCAGAATGAAGCCTCATTTGAGAGATACTGGCCAAAGAAGAAGTCAGGTTTAAAAAGGAGAAGCGGTTGAGTAATTTTGTGATCTAGGGCTTAGGGTACTGGACTGAGACTCCGAAGAATAGAATCCCATTCCTGGCTCTGCCACTAACCTACTGAGTGACCTTGGGCAAGTTACTGTCCCTCTCTGTGCCTCAGTTTCCCCTCCCAGCTTTTGTCTATGTAGATGATAACTTCTGTGGTGCAGGGACTCCTTCTTACTTCCTCTTTGTGGGGCCTGTAGGTGCTACTGTAATACAAATAATTAGCAATACTAATATTGGGTTAAAATGTTTGACTATGTGGACTATCCCACTGCAGGCTCAGGAGGTCACATGCCCTCCCCCACAATTTCCTCTCCTGTACTATAGGGACTTGCTATCTGATAAATGGTTAATTTCCTCTAGGCCCATGGTAGATCTGAGAACCATACTGATCTGAACTGATCTGAGATTCTGTGCCTATAAGTATTTACCCATATAAGTAAGGACACTATAAAGATATTTTTTGCAAGTGAAACCAAATATTTTCATTGTCAGATCAGAAAGAAACATGGTTATTTTGTATCTGTGAGTGATTAGACCTGCCTGCAGATGACCCTCAAGTATCATTTTTCTCTCTCACTATGGGTTTACTACACCACTATGTCTAACTTTCTAGTGTGATGGTTGTACTGCAGGTACTGGGAGACTGGCCAGCTGCTTCCAATTTTCTGTTGAATTTGTTGCTTTGACAGAAATAAGACTTCATTAAATAATTGTGACATAATTGCACTTCCTGATTTTAATTACGGTGCTAGCATTAGGCATCTTCCAAATTTCCAAACAAATAAATTGAGGGATGTTCGCTAGATCCCAGATTACATCTGCTTCTGTGGTTCATTTTCTCCATGTTTCCTGGCTGCATTGACAGATTCCAAGAACTGCCTATCAGGTGAGTGAATTCGGCATTCCAGAATTCTCAGACATCACACCGGGCCAAGAAGATCTGGGAGAAGAACACCACATTAAGCAGAGACCTGACACTTGGGGAAAGGAATCCAGGTTGGCTTTAAGCCACCCTTTGCATTTCCCCAATCTGGGGAACTACTGAAGCTGCTCTAAATTATGCTCTGCTGCAACAAGCCCTGAAGAGCCATTCCACAGTTGGGGGCTACAAGCATAGGGACATGCTAGGGGAAGGCTAGAGATGGGGATGTAGTGCAGGGCTGTTGTTGATAAGGATGCATGTATCTGTGCTGATGGATCTGGTTAAGGAAAAATATGATGGTCCGATGCAATTTCTGAGTGACTTTATTAGAAAAAGAAATAGAGGGGCAGGAATTAAATCATTAAACAGATGGGCCACACTCAAACTCACACAGGTGCTCTCTACTATAATTTCTGGTGGGTCATCCTAGGCCAGTAGTTCTCAAACAGGAATACACATACTCCTGGAGGTACGCGGAGGTCTTCCAGCGGGTACGTCAACTCATCTAGATATTTGCCTAGTTTTACAATGGACTATGTGAAAAGCACAAACTAAAATTTCATACGATTACTTGTTTATACTGCTCGATCTACTATATCAGTGTTTCTCAACCTTTGGAGGTCGCAATTTATTTTATAATTATATGAGAAAAATGAGAAAGCAAGCAATTTTTCACCAATAGTGTGCTGTGACACTTCTGTATTTTTATGTCTGATTTTGTGAGCAAGTAGTTAAGTGAGGTAAAACTCGGGGTACACAAGACAAATCAGCTTCCTGAAAGGGGTACAGTAGTCTGAAAATGTTGAGAACCACTGTCCTAGGCTTCCAGGGCAGTGAGAGAATCTAGGAGTTCTTCCTCATTTTCCTACAGCATCAGTATAAACTAAACTTGCCAGCCAAATCTTTACCACTTCCAAATACCCTTTTGTAGCTCTGCCAGGAGTGTATTCTGGACCTGGCACATGCAGAAACTTTGCTCTAGCTCCTCTCTTTATCAGGACTAACATAGGAGCAGGGAGCTGCTCCATCCCAGCTGTGCTGATGCAGCAAAAGTACCTGGGCCTTTGTCCCAGAAGCTCTGCAGACTGTGTTATAAAAAGCCAGGTGGCAGTCTTCAGATTAGTCAATATTAGCAAAGGAAATCCAGCACCTACAACAGCGCCAGCATCCTCCCTGCTTTGTCCTTAATTCCAATTAACAATGCAGCCGTAGCTCCTCCAGCAGCAAAGACAGCCCCAAACAAACTATCCCAACTTTGCAGAGCAAGACCATTACCAATCGATGTGGTATAAAATGTTCAGGGCAATCTTTCTGAGAACTGCGAGCAATATAAATACCCAAGAATGATTCTTTGTCACGCTCAGGATTAATTTAGGCCACTGTTTATGCCATTCTTCTCCAAATTCTGGAAACTCAGATGTAACTGGAATGAATTTTTCTAGTTATGGTAAAGATAATGTGGCAGGAGCATAGCCTTCTATATGGTGCATATCATGCTCTATTGCCACATCCTGACTTCATGGCTCATTAAAGTCAGGAGTTTCAGGAAAAGACTGGAGGCCTTGTCTACACTATGGGGGTAAGTCAATCTAAGTTACGCAACTCCAGCTATGTGAATAACATAGCAGGAGTCGACATAGCTTAGGTCGACTTACTGTGGTGTCTACATCACACTGGATCAACAGGAGACACTCTCCTGTTGACTTACCTTACACTTCTCATTCCAGTGGAGTACCGGAGTCGACGGGTGAGTGATCTGCAGTTGATTTAGTGGGTCTTCACTAGACCCACTAAATCGACCCCCAGTGCATCGATCACCACAGTAAGTGTAAACATGCCGTAAGACAGGAGACAACAGGCCGAAAAAGATTTTGAAGATCAACTAGCCAAAGACTTAAAAACGAACAGCAAAAAGTTTAAATACATCAATAGCAGGAAGCCTGCCAAACAATCAGTGGGGCCACTGGTTGATTGAGGTGCTAAGGAGCACTCAGGGAAGATAGGGCCATTGCAGAGAAGCTAAATGAATTCTTTGCATTGATCTTCACTGCAGAGGATGTGAGGGAGATTCCCACACCTGAGTCATTCTTTTTAGGTGACAAATCTGGGGAACTGTCCCAGATTGATGGGTCAGTTGAGGTTTTGGAACAAATTGATAAATTAAACAGTAACAAGTCACCAGAACTAGAAGATATTCACCCAAGAGTTCTGAAGGAACTCAGATATGAAATTGCAGAACTACTAACTGTGGTATGTAACCTATCATTTAAACCAGCTTCTGTACTAGATGCCTGGAGGATAGCTAATGTGACACCAATTTTTTAAAAAGGCTCCAGAGGCAATTCTGGCAATTATAGACCAGTAAGCTTAACTTCAGTTCAGTACAGTACCAGGCAACTGTAGTAAAGAACAAAATTATCAGACAGGTTCTCAACGGAGCAATATTACAGCAGATTTGTGTGCGCAAAGAGGGAATTTTGATCTGTAATAAGGTACAAATAAGAAGTACATTAGAAAGCAGGCTAGCAGCAGCCCAGAATGAGAACTGCAAAGTTGCATTTATTTCTAATCATACAGACATGGAAAGTTAAAAGAAGAACACAACAATATTCTTTCACAATACCCCAGCTTTAAAGGAAGGGGTCCATAATTTGGTGGGTGAGGGTAGTTATTCCCCTGGACAATTGTGGGCTAATTCTTGACCAGTTTTACACACTTCTCAGGGAAAGTTAAAACACTTCTAAAAACAGGCCTAACCTGATTGTCTTGTGCAACCAAGTCACTGGGAGTTTGGGGTACATGAGAAATGCAGGATCAGCCCCTAAATGACTATTTTGTGCACAGTAAGAAAGAGATGTTGCTGGTCAATTTAGTGCCACGATGTTGTTTATTTAAGGGCCTGATTCTGCCACCCCTTATTCACGTTGAATATTCACTACTCAGACACTAGTTCTTTTGGGGCTACTTACAGAGTAAGGGACTATTTGACTTAAGTGTAGCAGAATGGGGCCCTGAAGGAGCAGCACTGGTGTTATTTATTATTTGTATTGCCCATAGCACCTGGGAGCCCTAGCCCTAGAACAGGACCCCATTGTGCTAGGTACTGTACAAACACAGAACAAAAAGACAGTCCTTGCCCCACAGAGCTTTGCTCTACACAAATGCATTAACATGGATGCACTATGAAGTATATGTATAAAAGAGTTTAGCTGCCCTGCTGTAGCATCAGCTTTGCCTTCACTGCTAAATAAGGTGTATTTTTTACCTTGAGGAACTTTCACTCAGGGTCCA
The DNA here is from genome assembly GCF_013100865.1 of Trachemys scripta elegans. Taxonomy (NCBI): domain Eukaryota; kingdom Metazoa; phylum Chordata; order Testudines; family Emydidae; genus Trachemys; species Trachemys scripta. The sequence goes on from NC_048305.1 coordinate 52,299,490, forward strand.
TGATAGCTAAATCCAGTTTATATGAGGGCTATCAAGTGATTTAAAAAATTAATTGTGATTAATCATGTGATTAATCGCAGTGTTAAACAATAATAGAATGCCATTTATTTAAATATTTTTGGATGTTTTCTATATACTCAAATATATTGATTTCAATTACAACACAGAATACAACGTGTACAGTGCTCACTTTATTTTTGACTACAAGTATTTGCACTGAAAAAAAAACCCCAAAAGAAATAGTATTTTTCAGTTCACCTAATACAAGTACTGTAGTGCAATCTTTTTATCATGAAAGTTGAACTTACAAATGTAGAATTACGTTAAAAAATAACTGTATTAAAAAAAAACAATGTAAAATTTTAGAGCAGGGATGGGCAAACTACGGCCTGCGGGCCAGATCCAGCCCACCAGCCGTTTAATCTGGCCCTCGAGCTCCCACTGGGGAGCGGGGTCTGGGGCTTCCCTGCTCCAGCGCTCCAACTGGGCAGCAGGATCGGGGGCTGCTCCATGTGGCTCCCAGAAGCAGTGGCATGGCCCCCTCCGGCTCCTACATGTAGGGGCAGCCAGGGGGCTCCACTCTGCACACTGCCCCTACCCCAAGTGCTGCCCCCCAGCCAGGAACGCTGCCAGCTTTTCCGCTGCCCTAGGCAGCAGAAGATCCCACCCCGAAATGCCACCCCCCCCCACAGAGGCGGCGGAAGGTCCCACCACAGAAATACCGCTGCGGTTGCCGCCCCCCAAATCGCAGCGCCCTAGGCCACTGCCTAGGTAGCCTAATGGGTTGCGCCGGCCCTGCCCCCAGCTCCCATTGGCCTGGCACTGCTGCCAATGGGAGCTGCAGGGGCAGTTTCTGTGGATGGGGTAGCGTGCAAAGCCACCTGGCCTCACCTCCGCATAGGAGCTGGAGAAGGGACATGCCGCTGCTTCCAGGAGCTGCTTGAGGTAAGCACCGCCCGGACCCTGCACCCCTGAGCCTCCCCCCCATACCCCAACCCCCTGCCCCAGCCCTGATCCTCCTCCCACACTCCAAACACCTCAATCCCAGCCAAAAGCACCTTCCTGCACCCCAAACCCCTCATCCCCAGCCCCACCCCAGAGCCTGCACCCCCAGCCAGAGCCTGTACCCCTTCCCACATGCCAAACCCCCGCCCCAGCCCTGATCCCCCTCCCACCCTCCAAATACCTCAGTTCCAGCCCAGAGCACCCTCCTACACCCCAAACTCCTGATCCCCAGCCCAGAGCCCGCACCCCCAGCCGGAGCCCTCATCCCCTCTCGCACACCAACCCCAATTTTTTGAGCATTCCTGGCCCACCATACAATTTCTATTACCAGATATGGCCCTCGGGTCAAAAAGTTTGCCCACACCCGTTTTAGAGCCTACAAGTCCAATTAGTCCTACTTCTTGTTCAGCCAATCACTCAGTCAAACAAGCTTATTTATATTTGCAGGAGATAATACTGCCTGCTTCTTGTTTACAATGTCACCTGAAACTGAGAACAGGCATTCTCATGGCACTATTGTAGCCGGGGTCACAAGATATTTACCTGCCAGATTCGCTAAAGATTCATATGTCCCTTCATATTTCAAACACCCTTCCAGGGGACATGCTTCCATGCTGACGATGCGTTCGACTCAATAACAATCCAAAGCAGTGCAGACCAACACATGTTCATTTTCATTATCTGAGTCAGATGCCACCAGCAGAAGGTTGATTTTCTTTTTTGGTGGTTCGGGTTCTGTAGTTTCCGCATCGGAGTGTTGCTCTTTTAAGACTTCTGAAAGCATGCTTCACACCTTGTATCTCTCAGATTTAGGAAGGTACTTCAGATTCTTAAACCTTGGGTCGAGTGCTGCAGCTATCTTTAGAAATCTCACATTGGTACCTTCTTTGCGTTTTGTCAAATCTGCAGTGAAAGTGTTCTTAAAATGAACAACATGTGCTGGGTCACTATCCAAGACTGCTATAATATGAAATATATGGCAGAATGCAGGTAAAACAGAGCAGGGGATATACAATTCTCCCCCAAGGAATTCAATCACAAATTTAATTAATGCATTATTTTTTTAATGAGCGTCATCAGCTTGGAAGCATGTCCTCTGGAATGGTGGCCAAAGCACGAAGGGGCATATGACTGTTTAACATATCTGGAACATAAATACCTTGCAATGCTGGCTACAAAAGTGCCATGCAAATGCCTGTTCTCACTTTCTGCTAACATTGTAAATAAGAAGAGGGCAGCATTATCTCCCATAAATGTAAACAAACTTGTTTATCTGAGCGATTGGCTGAACAAGAAGTAGGACTGAGTGGACTTGTAGACTCTGAAGTTTTACGTTGTTTTGTTTTTGAGTGCAGTTATGTAACAAAAAAAATCTACATTTGTAAATTGCTCTTTCACGACAGAGATCGCACTACAGTACTTGTATGAGGTGAATTGAAAAATACTATTTCTTTTATAATTTTTACAGTGCAAATATTTGTAATCAAAAATAATATACACTTTGATTTCAATTATAGCACAGAATACAATATATATGAAAATGTAGAAAAACATCCAAAATATTTAATAAATTTCAGTTGGTATTCTATTGTTTAATAGTGCAATTAAAACTGTGATTAATCACGATTAATTTTTTTGAGTTAATCGCACGAGTTAACTGTGATTAATCAGCAGCCCTAGTTTATATACAATGCTTATTGTATCCACATTGCTTTATGGTTGAGAATTATGGGTACTGGCAAAACTTATAGAGCAGAAGCTGCAAACATTTGAAACAAGGTCCCTGTGCCAAATCCTAGGTGTGACAAGGTAAGATAGACTAGAATGGATGACATCCATAGATTAAAAGTGCGGTATGACCACAATCCTCAAAATGCACCAACATGGCTTGGCCATGTTGCCAGAATGACCCCATACCAACTGCCTACAATTGTTTTGTAAGGAAGAACGCATGGAGAGAGAGGCCATGGACAACCAAGGAGATGTCCAAGGTATAACTTGGTATATAAAACCATCCAGGCAACCCCCAATAGGTTCAAATGGGAGCTCAAAACAGTGAAGATCAACCACTTTAGTTGTACTGTGAGGTAAACAAGTCAAAGTCAATCCCAGGTCTCGGGTTAGTGGTGACCTCACCCAATTTACCACATGGTAAAATGACATCAGGAATCAAAATACTCAAAAACCAGTGGGAGAACACTTTAACCTGTCTGGTCATTCAGTGACAGACCTGCGGGTGGCTATATTACAACAGAAAAACTTCAAAAACAGACTCCAAAGAGAGACTGCAGAGCTAGAATTGATATGCAAACTAGACACAATCAACTCCGGTTTGAATAAGGACTGGGAATGGCTGAGCCATTACAAACATTGAATCTATCTCCCCTTGTAAGTACTCTCACACCTATTATCAAACTGTCTGTACTGGCCTAGCTTGATTATCACTTCAAAAGTTTTTTTTCTCTTAATTAATTGGCCTCTCAGAGTTGGTAAGACAACTCCCACCTGTTTATGCTCTCTGTATGTGTGTATATATATCTCCTCAATATATGTTCCATTCTATATGCATCCGAAGAAGTGGGCTGTAGTCCACGAAAGCTTATGCTCTAATAAATTTGTTAGTCTCTAAGGTGCCACAAGTACTCCTGTTCTTCTTTTTGCGGATACAGACTAACACGGCTGTTACTCTGAAACCATGGTAAAACTAAAGTGTCTTGTCTTCAGTGTGTTTTCCCTTGGGATAGCTCATATATTGGGTGTATATTTCAGGGTAACTAAGGTACTTGAGTTATCCCAAGGTAAAAACACAGTGAAGACAAGGGACTTTCATTCTACCACAAGGTAAATTAGGTGAGGTCAGCACTATACCACCACCTGGGGTTGACCTCGCTTTGTTGACCTCATAGTAAAACTAAAGGGGCTGGTCTTCACTGTGTTTTTTACCTCAGGACAGCTCATGCACATTATTTACCCTGAGCTAATAAATATACCTTCTTTTTAGCAGTGAAGACAAGGCCATAGATGGAAGTCAAACAGGGCAAGGAGCACTGAATCAACCATCTGCAATAAAGAAACTATATGGAGTTCCTTCAGAGACATTAAGCACAGAGCTACATTGTGCTCAGCGACCCATGAAAGCCGAGAGGAGGTCGCGGCACTGTTCAGTGGAATGATTGAAGTTAGAATTTTGCCTCTTCCAGTCATAATAACGGAGGTGGTTCTTACAGCCAGGCCTTTGAGTGAGTGCCCTATAATAAGGGGATTTCACAGAAGGGGCTTTACAGCTGCTAGGAGACAAGTGTTATTAAAGGGGACAGAGCTCTAATAAGAGCCTGGCTGCTGGGTCAGAGGGTGTGTCTCTGCCCTTCCATAAAGGACAAAATGAATAGCTTGAGGGCTCCAGTGCTCACACAGCTACAGATAATGATGAAATGGAGCTGGCTAAGCCAGGAGCCTACTTCACACATACTGGGGGAGGGGGCAGGAGGGAATGGATCTGTTTTCATCTCCATCCACAGGCTTGTGAGCACTGGTTAGCTGTGGTACAAAAGGCCTGGCTTCTCTGCTGCCTATAAAAGAATAACACAACGATATTCTTTCACAATACCCCAGCTTTAAAGGAAGGGGTCCATAATTTGATGGGGGAGGGTAGTTATTCCCCTGGACAATTGTGGGCTAATTCTCAATCAGTTTTACACACTTCTCAGGGGAAGGGCCCTGTGCGTACAGAATTCTGATGGTGCTGATCTGCACTCCTGCATTGCCAAAAGGTGCCATTTCACCTCCACCACTCCTTTCTGAGGGCCAGAGTCACTGCAGAGTCTGAGGGACCCAATCCTTGGAGGGAACTCTAGGGCAAGCAGCACAAAATCCCTTTCCAACCAGCCATGAAGCACAATGCTAGGGAAAATCAAATGCACAACATACTTGTCCCATTGTACCACCCAGAAGATTTTCAAGCCTTTCCATTGGGATGTGGGTGAAAACAGAAGCCGAGCATCAGCAAAAATCAAAGAAAGCCTAGGCACCATATGGGGTTGGTTGGGTTCTGTCTGTTTACAGTCAGGGAACTGCAATCTTTCTTCCAGATCCACTCCCCTTACTCATGTGGGCAGCCCAGGGTGATGTCCTGATTTTTTAGGGACAGTCCCGATTTTGGGGTCTTTTTCTTATATACACTCCTATTACCCCACCCCCTGTCCCGATTTTTCACACTTGCTGTCTGGTCACCGTAGGGCAGCCCATGGGTACTCCTGCCTGACCCCTCCTCACTTCACCAAAGGCATTTCTAGGAATCTAGCACTGGTTCTGATAGTGCTGTCACACCCAACGCAATAAGAGCCACCCAATGCCCACCAGGGCTGAGTCTTGCCCCACACCTGGACTCTAGACACTGCTGAGTTAGAGGGGGGACAGAGGTTGCCTTTTTGCACCCCATGTGAGTTTGTGGAGCTCCTCCTAGGAGGCTTTGAAAGCAGCTTGCCCTTCCTGATTCCATGGCAGCCGCTGGACATGTCTCCACCAGGGTCTTATTACCTCCTCCTGGGCAGCGTGGCTGGTGGAGCTTGAAGGGGGGAAGGGACATGGGGAAAATAGACAAGACAGGGAAAGATCCGATCTGTTACTATAGTGTGAGGGGAGAGGGGGTTAATCCTGGGAGCAGGGCAGGTTAAGGAGGGCCATCTAGGCAAGCCGTGTGCAGCCAGGCAGGGGACGTCTGCTCCAAGCGCCTAGGGCAGGGCTGGTGGAGAGAAGCCCCACCAGTTGCAGGATACCTTTACTTCTCGGCTCTGGCTCCAGCGCTCCGCAGGGGCTCAGGGCAGACTGGTGCCTGCAGATCGGATCCCGGTGGAGCTCGGAGTAAGATACCCCCTGCCTGCCCTGGTGCTTGGCACCCAGCCCGCCTGTCCCTTACCTTAGCGCCCGGGGTGGAGGCGATCAGCAGCAGCAGGAGCAGCGGGGCCAGCCGCCGGCCGGGAGAGCCGCGCAGGGCGGCCATCCTGCGCTCCTGCTCCATGGGAACAAGGCAGCGGCGGCAGCCCGGAGGCAGCCGCAGTCGCCTGAGCGCAGCCCTGCATGGCTGGGTAATTAATGACTTTCCAACCTGTTTGGTGGCTGGGCGCCCGCAGCTCCTCGGGGCCCTGATTGACACAAGCCGACCTGAGAACCGCAGCCCGCGGAGGGCGGGGGCCGCGTGCGCCTGTCCCTGCCCCGCATTCCTCCCGGGCCCGGGGAGGTTTGGGACGCAGACAAAGGAAGCCAAACCCAGCGCAGCAGGATCCCTGCCTCTCCCATCCACAGCCCCGGCTCCCTGGGGGTGGGGGAAGGGGCTCCCTCCAGCCAGGAATTGGGACAGGACCTGGCAGAGGAGCCAGGACCAGCACCCCTTCCCCAGGCTGTGTGTCTGAGAATCCGGATCCACATCGGATCAAGCCACTCTGCATTGCCGTGACCCCTTCCACCCAGGACAGCCCGGCACCCGCTGGCAGATGGCCCTGAATGAAGTGGGCAAGTGTGATAGTTATAGCCCCACTTTGCAGCTAGGGAAACTGAGGCACGAGACAATGAAGTCTGGGCAGGGCTGGGAAGAGAATCTTGGTCTAGTAACCATATTGTTCACACTTAAAAGAAGGGTCACTTTGGTGGTGACAGTGCTTGAAGATTGTGAAATGGTCCCTCTGATGATCAAAGGGCATTCTGGTCCTGGTGTCTGGACTCAGGGCACCACAGGCATATTTCTGTGCATAAAGGCTTTTTCCTGGTAATTGAAACTGGTCTGCACCTAGTCTGGATGCAGTTATAAGGTGTCTTATATCAGCATAGCTTATTCCCCTTCTCATACAGGAATAAGGTATATAGCAGTATAGGCACCCTTAAACCCCTATAGTTGGGTGCTGTTGTACTGCATAGTAGCATGGTAACAACTTCCTAGTGTAGACAAGACCTGAATGAATTTATCTTGAAACATTGAACAAGTGGCATGAACATTCACTTTGAGCAAAGCTTTGATCATGTCTCCTCTGATTTGTCCTTTCACTCCAGACACTGATCATCACACTGAACACTTCTTCCACTGAACTGTTTGTTCCAGGTCAACATAGAGGAGTTTCTATTCACTTGTCTCAAACAAACACTTTGGTCTGGTCTACACTACAGAGTTAAGTCAATACAAGGCAGCTTACGTTGACCTAACTATGAAAGTGTCTGCACTTAAATTTTGCTTTCGCTGACTTAATAAGTCCAACTCCATGAGCGGCGTAAAGTCAGGGTCAATGTAGTTAGGTCAACACTGTCAGTGTAGACACTGCGTTGCTTATGCCAACTAATAGTGGCTTTCAGGAGCCTTTCCACACTGATAGTACAACCAATACAGGCACTCCTGGCGAGGATGCGCACTGCCGACACAAGGAGCAAAGTGTAGACATGAACAAGCTATGTAATTACTGCAGCGTCTGTATGCCGACATAAGTTAGGTTGACTTCACTTTGTAGTGTAGACAGGCCCTTTGCAGTTAGAACTTGTTCATGTGTGAAAGTTGTTTGGAATTATTTTCATCCACGTTAAATGATACAGACCAACAATGCACCCACACCACCTTGTTATCCTGGGTTAAGATGCTTCCCTTTGAGATCATCGTGCCCAGAACTGTGTTGTTTTGAATTAAGCATTCAGCATTCTTTGCAGAAATCCTATGGTGCAATGCTCCACTGCTAGGTTCTGTGTTGTGGGATTTTTGTCACTGTGCAATACTTGCTGGAAGGCACTGGAATTCTGAGACTCGGGGTCAAACTAATTCCCATGATTTCTCTCCTGTCATCCCCTCATTCATCTGGCTTTTATGAGCCAGCCCCATTTTCAAAGAGCTGTCAGGCAGCATGAAGGAACCACTGCACTCCTGAAGTCCTGATGGTTCTTAATATAAACAGGCTGCTGCCCATATATCTACAGTCATGCGGGGCGATACGGGCATCCGAGAAGGAGGAGGCTGAAAAAACAAATGTTTTGACTAATGAAATGAAAAACTGGATATTTTAGGTGTCCAGAAACTTTCCCATTGATTTGAAAGGCTTCCTGCCATCAATTTATCTGAAGAAAAAGCCACATAAGTAGAGAGTGGGGTGGCAAAGAGTGGGTGCTTGAACTATGATGGCTATTTTCACTACTTCCATAGAATATGGTCACTGAATCTGTCAAAATACAGGAATGTGTTTTTTTCCCAGAGTGAAGCAGATAAGTCTTAAAGCATATTTATTTCCTGAATGTTCCCTCTTTTTCTCCTTACACAATGTTCACAGGCAGATTTTTTAATGTATTCATTATTCTAAATTGTATGTCAATTTCTTCCTTGAAATCCTTTTTCCTTCATGAACAGTTTGCAAGCAGTTCTTGCAAATGCTCCAACTTAGAAACTTGCTGCGTGCTGGTTAGTTACAGCAATCTGGTGGTATTGTTTCTGGTCTCTGATTAGATCACTCTAACAGCACAAAATAAGGATTTGCATTGAAATATGCAATTTGAAGTTTGCTTTCAGTGTCTTTCAATTTTGTGCAATTATTCATGCTAACAAAGCTCAACCATTACTTGTTGCTGGTGAGTGGACCAGAATAGGTCACAGACATGGCTGAAATAAAACAGTCACAGATGTTTTTTCCATGCTTCACTCATCTGTAGTTCATACCCTTATCCACACAGGCACTGTGTCCCCTAATGCCAGATTGTGGGATTGTGGTAAATCAGGTTTGCCCAGATTTTGAGGACAATTCTTCCCACAGTTCACTGTGGGTTGTGTCTTATGGGGATGAAAGGATGGCCATGTCTGTAGCTGTAACATGCAGACGTAGACTTAATATCTAGGTTAGTTAACATAAGGTTTTTCAGCAGCATGTCACCTTCTAATGCCTTAATGGGGTTATTGACAAGTGGAGTATGATATTGGTAGATTGAGCATGCCCAAGTGATAAAGGATAACATCTCCTAAAGGCCGGGACATTGCTATATGGAGCAAACCCAGATGATGGACAGCACTTTCTGCAACCTGGTGAGTTTTTAATAGGCTTTGATTATTTTTATTTTATTATGTAATTTTATAGAGATAGGTTGGTTCAGTGGTTAGGGCGCTAGTTTAGGATTTGGGAGACCTGGGTTCAAATCCTTGCTCCACGGATGACTTCCTGTGTGGCTTTGGGAAAGTCTTTCTGTGCCTCAGATCCCTGTCTGTACCATGGGGATAATAGCAGTGCTATGCCTTCCTGTGGCATTGTGAGGGTAAATATGTTAAAGATTGAGAAGCTCTTTCAAATCTACTATATGAGAGTGTTATTGATTGTTTGTTAATTATTTGTATTGTGACTCTGACTGAGTTTGCAGCCCCGTTCTGCTAGGCACTGTACAAACACATAGTAAAAGACAGTCTCTGCTCCAGAAAGCTTACAATCCTAATTAGAAAAGATAGACAAAGGGTTGGAGAGGAAACTGAGGCACAGAGAGGTGAGGTGACTTGCCCAAGGTCACTCAGCAGGTCAGTGGCAGAGTTGGGAATAGAACTCAATCTGCAAAGTCCCCGTACAGTGACCTGTCCACTGAACCATGTAGCAGCAACTGGATAATAATACATTGCAGCTTGGAGGGCTATTGATGGCTCATGTCCAGGTCAAAAGACAGTGCACTTCCACCATCAGATGAGGTAGCAGGGAAATGGCCCCATGCCCAGAATGTGAAGAATGGCATTACAACATTTCCTATAAGGTTGGGTGGTTGGTAGGTGGTACGTGACCACATTATGAATGAAAGAAGCTCTAACATCACAGCTGGGATCACCTAATAAATCTGTTCTTATAAAGGAACAGAGATTAACTGCATGCCTACACAGATTATCAGCCCCTTTATAATTGGAATCATATGCAACGGCATTGCTAAAATCTCACATGGTAAATGGGGCTCCCCTCACACACACCCTATATGAGAGTGGATTGTGTGTTCCTAAGGCCTGTACAGAAACATTCTTGCTAGAGGATTATTTGCTTTCCTGAAGTGATGGAACTGGGCTGAACTCAGTTCCTGGGAGTTTGAATCCTGGCACTTGAGGGATGGGACATAGTCTCCAGATCTGATGCCTTAGGCCCTGATTCAGCAAAGAATGGTTTAACTTTAACTATGGTAGCAATTCCATCGTATGAAGCAAATGCTTAAGTGCTTGGCTGAATTGGGGTCTTAGAAAGTGGGACTAAGAATTATGGCATGAACATGTGGATTTAACTGCACTGCAATGCTGGCATTATTGGGTCCACATTCAGTGGCTAGGAGCCAAGATCCTGGCACTACCATTTTGGGAAATATGGGATTATTAACATTACAGATGCATATTACTTTTCCAAACCCCATCTTTTATTGCTCTTCTTCCAATGGCATAAGAAGGCTATTATTGTAAAATGTTTCTGAGGGTCACACATCAAGGTTTTTGAAGACAAACAGCTGTCAGGTCAGGTGGCCTTTGGGCAGCCCATAAACAGCCAATGGCTCAATACTGCCCTCAGGAGCATGCCTGTTGACTTCAGCAGGAGCACCATGTGAGCATCACAGAGCCCAGGGAGAACGCCTCTGTTTGTTGTGCTTCTGATAGTGCTCACAGAGGGCTGAGTCATTGCAGTTGAAAGCTCTGGCTCACAAACTGAGATGGGCTGGATGCTGACACTTCTCTTTCATATGGCAACAGTTGGATCTTAAGGTCTCTCATCCAGTCCAGAGCAGAGGGTGCAGCCATATGAATGGCTGCTGCACTTCTAGGATGAGCATAAATTGGGCAACCCTCCATGATGTGTCCGATAGTTTGCACCATGCCACAGACACAGTTCAGCGATTTCCTCACTTTCCATCTATGGAGTACGTGTGCTTATCTTCCATGTCGGGGGCAGTTACAGTTTAGAGCTGTCCATATGCGCCATGGTGAGGGGAAGCCCGGCACTTGCACAATTGGGTTGTCAATTAGATTTTTGCTTGGTACATCGGCAGCTGCTCAGGCTTCAGACCATCTTCTGTGAACGTCCTTATCTTCCGCAAGGAGAAGTGAGACCGGAAGGGTTTTCTTGATTTTAGTCGGTGGCAAGGGGGATGATCTAGGTCATAGTGGAGCAGTAGTGTGGTATTTGCCATGGTCTTTATGTACTCCCGAACTGTCACAGCATCTTGACAAATATTTGCCAGCGCAATGTCAGCCAATACTGATAGCTATGGAAGTGGCATTGGTAGGAGGGTGCCACTAATTACATGAAGAGCGGCATTAATTTCGATGTCCACTAAGATGGCGTGTGGGTTTCCATTCCAAACTGGGGCACGGTATCCTGCTGTGGAATGGACCAAGGCAGGTGAAAGTATTTGGAGCGTGTGGGCGTCACTTCCCCATGATGTTCCCGCAAGTTTCTGTATGATGTTGCCCCTGGGGTTTGTTTTCCTTTTGGTTTGTTCAAGGTGGCGATGGAAGCTGAGCGTGCGGCCCAGGGGTATCCCTAGGTCCTGTGGATTATGATTGGGCATCAATGGTGACCCACCAAAATTGATGTTTAATTTCACCTGGATCTACTTGTCTTCTTGGCCTGGGCATTGTTCAAATGGAAAGCTGAAACCACTGTTTTTGAGACATTTAACTTTAACCACCAGGCCTTGAAATAGGTTTCACTGACCACCAGGCGGCAACACAACAAAGGCAGAAGTGACCCTCCCTTATTAACAGGCCAGCTCTCCGCACTCCGGTGGATCAAAGCAAGTTCAATATAACACGGTTTCACCTATAAAGCGGTAAGATTTTTTGGCTCCCGAGGACAGCATTATCGAGGTAGAGGTGTACATGTGCATGACATAGAGGGGTGGGTTTTGTGTACATTTCAGCTTGGACACCAATCATTTGGGTTTATAATTGGGTTTGGGGGTTTTAACTTTTCTGCTTAACCAGCTGAGGAATGGAATGCCAGTTTCTGATGAATCACCACCCTTGCCTATTCCCTTTCAATACCTGATCAGCTAATGCAGTGACATAGCGCTCCTTGGTTGGCAAAGTCAGACATTTCATGCCACTTGGAGTTTACTGTCTAGTAATAAAAGCACTTCCCAGCCCTGCTCAAGGGAAATGATCGCTTCCAATATATTTATAAAGCTATTTGAACCCCAGAGTGGTTACCAGCTAAATCTCATCATCAATAGGGCCCTACCAAATTCACGGCCATGAAAAATGCATCACAGACCATGAAATCTGGTCTGCCCCTGTGAAATCTGGTCTTTTGTGTGCTTTTACCCTATACTATACAGATTTCATTGGGGAGACCAGCGTTTCTCAAATTGGGGGTCCTGACCCCAAAGGAAGTTGCAGGGGGGTTGCAAGGTTATTTTAGGGGGGTTGCTGTATTGCCACTCTTACTTCTGCGCTGCCTTCAGAGTTGGGCGGCTGGCTGGTCGGGTGCTCATCTCTGAAGGCAGCACCCTAGCAGCAGCAGCGCAGAAGGTTGGCAATACCATACCATGCCACCCTTACTTCTGCGCTGCTGCCTTCAAAGCTGGGTGACCAGAGAGTGGCGGCGGCTGACTGAGGGCAGAAGTAACGTGGAAGCACCATCCTTACTTCTGCGCTGCTGCTGGCAGCTCTGCCTTCAGAGCTGGGCTCCAGGCCAGCAGCTACCACTCTCCAGCTGCCCAGCTCTGAAGGCAGAGCCATCGCCAGTAGTAATGCAGAAGTAAACGTAGCAGTACTGCAACCTTCCCTACAATAGCCTTGCGACCCTCCCCTCCTTATTGGGTCAGGGCCCCTACAATTACACCACCATAAAATTTCAGCGTTAAATAGCTGAAATCATGAAATTTCTCATTTTTTAAATCCTATGACCGTGAAACTGATCAAAATGGACCGTGAATTTGGTAGGGCCCTAATCATCAGGCAGTAACATACTCAGTTTTCTATGAGCCCATTTTAAATGTTGGTTTCTATCCTGTATCCAATTATTTCTACAATGTAGCCAATGATGCTAGACCAATTCAGACTGGAAATAAGGCGTACATTTTTAACAGTGAGGGTAATTAACCACTGGAACATTTTTCCAAAGGTTGTGGTGGATTCTCCATCATTGACAACTTTTACACCAAGAGTGGATGTTTTTCTAAAAGATCTGCTCCAGGAATTATTTTGGGGAAATTCTATGGCCTGTGTTATACAGGAGCTCAGACAAGATGATCACAATGATGTCTTCTGGTCTTGCCATCTCTCAATGTATCAATCTCCACTAAATGCAAACTCTAGAACCAGCTAAATCTTCCTCCTAAGAATATATTTTCTGCACAATGCGCTGGGTTATTGAGCACTGCCAGTTAACAGAAATTGTGTGGCTCAATGAATCAAGCTGAATATTTACCCTGTAACAAATCTTTCTTATGTGAACTTTCCCCATTGACTTGGAGAGTAGTTGTGATACCATCACAACCATTCAGGTGATCCTTTATGCCTCTGTATGCTTGTGCGCCATTCTGCACCTTCCCCAGTAGCCAGCTTGCTGTCACACCAGCGCCAGAGCGAGGGCTGAGGCAGTGCAAAATGGAATCAGGTGTTCCGGAGCAAGGGAATTGGGGTCTGGAGCGGAGGGTGGATCTGCATGCCAGATGTGGTACAATTAGTGTGGGAAGCTGATCTGAGCCTCAGCATTTCTCCCCCACTGAGGGTCTTGGCCTCAGGACGGAGTGAGAAAAGAGAAATGACTGAAGGATGTCAGCTGGGATCCTAGTGATGGAGGCGGTACTGGGAACCCCTGATTAAAGCAGTTTGCTAGAAATGGGGGGAAGTCAGGGACACTAATTCATACTCGCCCAGAGAAAACAAGGGGATGATTGTTTAAAAATCATACAGCAATTCTATTAACTGACTTCTACAATGGCCAAACATTGCTTCCAAGCTGAAATAAACCGGCCATGTGATTAAACAAACAGAGAGAATACAGTCAGAGCTCAGCAGACAGTCTGTTTGATTAGCCAGTCTGATGAAGGGAAAAGCCAATTGATCACTTATGAATGCAGTTTCATGTAGGGAGTTCTCTTGCTGTTTCAGCGAGGCATAGTACCTTATAAAGCCAGCTCATGGGCTATCAACAAGCGAGAATGAGCAAAGCTTCTGAGAAGCACAAAGGACACAGTTTTCATTTGAACAGAATGACCCAAAAATATGTCTCCGCACCTGACTCATTCAAAGAAACAGCTTGAAGAGAAAAGATAAAGAAGTTATCTTGGTGGAGGGAGGCAATAAAAACAAACAGGCTGATGAATGGCATTTTAGAAGGGGAGGGGATTTGGAGGATTTTACACTTGTGCACATCAGGGACCAGACAGAGCATGTCCAGGTGTTATGCAAAGCTTTCTCCACATGCCGTTCAACATGCCCTTCATTCATGACCTGCAACCCCCCCTGCTATTCCAGTCCTGATCACTCCACCAGGTTTTCCAATGCAGTCATGAGCTGCAGTTCCTGGGCCTCTCCTGATCAGAGACAGAGATGATGTGTGGTGGTGTAACTATTGATAAATGTTAAAAGAACACTTCCAAGCTGTGTGGGTCTCAAGTTGAGGTTGTGTTTTTAAAAAGGGATTACAAAACCTATAAAATCAAACATTTTCATCACTTTTTAAAAAATGATTCAATGGCAAAATATTGTTTTATTATTTAAAGATTTCCCTGCTATGTTTGGAAACCCACACAACTCGTGCATAAGAATCTGAATGTGAAATTGATCAGTCTAGTAAAAATAATAAACTGCTAAGACATATTCAGAGCCACCAAAACCAACTCTCGTTCTCGTAAATAGGGCTGAGCAAATAATGGATTTTTCTGCTCAGAGGCCCAAACTGAAAATTTTGAAAAAATTCCGATTTGATTCAAACCGAAATTGGATTTTCCTAAAAGTTTTCATCATATTGAAAACTTGAAGAAATTTTACTTTGAATCAACTGAAATGTTTTCTGTTGACTTGAAATAATTCCACTCCCCTCAAGTTTTTTATGATGAGTTAGCTGTTTGTGGTGTTTTTCACTTCTTTTTTTAAATATTGACCAAAATGTATTTCAAAACATCAAAATATTTTGACTTTTTTTAAATGAAATGTTTCAGAACAAAATGGTTCAAACAAAATGTTTCAACTCTTAAAAAAATTTTTTTTTTCAACGAAAGCCATTTATCGAATTCAACCTGAATTCAATGAATGTTTTGGGGCCTTGAAAAATGCTTTTTGTCAGTGAAAAAAAAAATTGTCAAAAAATGTTTATCTTTATCTTCTTGTAATTGCATCTCCTGTCCTGCCTTTTTTCAGCATTTTCAGAGAAATAAAGGGTCTTTAGTTACATTGTAAATCTGAGATTTTCACAGCTGCCTCCTGGATTTGGGTGCCCAGTTAATGGAAATTTGGTTTCCAACATTTTTGAGCAGCTTTTAAATTCTTAGCCTAAGTGCTTGAGACAGAAACTGTGGCTTTTGTTTGTCAATAAAGGGCCAAGCGTGTTTTGGATGCTGTGTAAATAATAATGAACTTATTTCATTCAGTGCCCAAGCTGAGTGAAGGGTAGAGAGTAAACAAAGAACAGAAATGATAAAAGGGACATTAGGGATTTTAATTCTTTCCGTTTTTATAGCAATCATAATCTAAGGTGCTATTGTTAACCCACAATCAAGGAGCTTTTTCATATACAGCTTGTACTTGGATAGTGTCCCCATCAGAGGTTAGTTGGGGCCACCAACCTCCATGCACTATGGAAATTCAGGGCACATTTAAATCAGGGTTGCTGGAGGTGAAAGGTTTCTGTCTGAGGTTACTGTCCTCAGAAGCCCCCAGGATTTACATTTTGTCTTTTGGCCATTGGATTGGGAAATGTATCACCCAACTGGCTTTCTCATAAAGGCTCATGAGCTGAAGCAGTTTCCCCAGTGCAGCCAGACAGGGAATGGAATCCCCGGCTGTATTATCGACTGGATCTGACAGCCGCTGGGGGCAATGCTTATGGCCGCCGTCACTGTGGGTTCTCCAGGACTGGAACAGAGTGTCTTCTAATGAGGCCTGATGGAATTTCCTTTCCCCACCACAACCCATCTGCAAATTCACAGATGGAAACAGTCTTCAAGAGACCAAGTCCTGGGATCATAGTTAAAGGGGCTAAGGGCTTGGAAAGCTACACAAGAGAATTCAAATGGTCTGGATGATAAAGTTCTCTGGCCATATCTTTTCATATTTTCAAAGCATCAGCCTCCAATTTACTACCCCATTGGGGCAGAGGTCTCTCTTTTGTAGCTTCTGTAACTTTCCATTCTTCATTTCCTTACAGCTTCTGTAACTCTCTGCTCCCCCTTTCCTCTGGACACGTGTGTTCTGAAACCATAATCCATGCTACACAATGCAGGGCCATTGCAGTCCCCACTTTGCCTAGTTGGGGTTAGGGGTGGGAAGAGGAAGATGGTAACAGCAATCAAAAGCCAGTGGGGAAAGAACATGCCAAAAACTGGAGAGTGGGGGCTGGGGGGGGAAGAGGGGAGGGGAAGGGCTGGCTCTGCATGCCTGCAGCCTGAGATGGGCTGGATCAATACCAAACTGAGACTCCTCTCCACTTGGGGAGATGGGCAGTGCTAGCAGAGGCTGCCTAAAGCAGGGATCTCAAGAAAGGACATGTTATCAGGAGCCTATTGGTAAGATGAGTAGAGGAAGGAGGCCTGACCTAAAGCCCATTGAAGTCAATGGGAATCTTTCTACTGACTTTACTAGGCTTTGGATCAGGCTCTTCTACACCGAATGATTCACACCAAGATGGGAGAGGAGGGAATCGGGCCCAGGGAATCTATTGCCCTAAGTGACTTTCTTAGTAAAATAGTCTCCTCTTGGTTTCAAATATGGTTCAGTCTTTCTTGGAAATACCTCTGTTCTTCTACATTCGACATTGTTCAATAATGAGGATATGGCTGAGAGTCTCAGGCTAAGTTAACACTTCAGACCTATATCGGTATAACGACATTGGCTTGGGTGTGAACAATTCACACCCCTGAGTGATGTAATGATACCGACCTTAACTCCCCGTGTAGACAGCACTATGTTGGCGGGAGAGCTTCTCCCATTGGCATAGCTACTGCGCCAAGGGGAGAGCTCTCTCCCATTGGCCTACGAGCGTCTCACTTAAGCGCAGCTGTGCCAATGCAGTGTTTTTGGTGTAGACCTGCCCCCATTTTCTTTGCTGGACAAGGCCTCGTTGCAGCTTTGGCAGTATCGTCTCTTTATAATAAGTTACTGGAGATGGTTGGGAAAAAATGGCAATTGTTTTACTCAGGAATTTTTATTTTCTGGGAGAAAAAAAAGACATTATTTTTAATTAAAAGCTAAATGTGTTTTGGTTTCCAGTGAAAATGTTCACTTTCTGGTTCAAAAATCAAAGATTTTTACCAAAAAGAGAGGCTGTTTTCAATTTTTGGATTTTCAAAGAAAATTGGAACATTACAGCGAAAACGGTCAAAAATTTTCATCAACATTTTTTTTTCCAACCAAAATGGAAATTTTTGTGGAAAATTTTCCAACTTTAGAAATCACATTATTTTGGGAGCTTCTCCACATCCTTTACTAGAATCCTCTTGTCAACAGCACCCCTTTATTTGGTGAAGGGGTTCACATTAACCAATGCAAGGTGCTCCTTCCCTAGGGCATGAATGTGGTACCTTAGCTGCATCCCTGCAGCAATATCTACCTAGCTCAAGTATTTATATGGACCCAATCATCAGGGTATCTCACAGTCTTTAATGTATTTATTCTCAAAACACTCCTCTGAGGTAGGGCAGTGCTATTATCCCTATTGTACAAGGGGAGAACTGATCCATAAATTCAGTGACTCACCCAAGATCATACAGGAAGTCGGTGGTGGAGTAGGGAATTGAATGCAGGTCTCCCAACTCCTTGGCTAGGGCCTTAACTACAGGGCCATCCTTCCTGGGCAGCAAGAAAGCACTGCAAGGACTGAATCTGGATCTCCTGCCTAGCATTGCGGCATGTTATCACTAGACAACTTGGCCAGCTGAAACTGCATCTTTCACAGGAACACAGTGTGATGGGTTCCCCCCAGAGTGCCACTGAGCCCTCTGACCCACCAGCCTGGGCTCCCTCTCACACTGTGCTGCTCTGACAAATTGCAAAGCCCT
Organism: Trachemys scripta elegans; assembly: GCF_013100865.1. Taxonomy (NCBI): domain Eukaryota; kingdom Metazoa; phylum Chordata; order Testudines; family Emydidae; genus Trachemys; species Trachemys scripta. The sequence goes on from NC_048305.1 coordinate 52,317,679, forward strand.
CCAAGCTTGCACTTTCACCAGCATTCACTCAGGTAGGGATACACCCAGCTGCAGTCACATGCAGGCTCTCTAACCACCAGCCTCCCAGCCTCCGACCCCAGAGCAGTACTGTCTTGCCCTGCTCAAATCTGGCCAGTATATAGGTTTAACACCCCCTACGCCTCTCTCTCAATCTGAACAGGACCATGCACACTTGTGGTAACCAAGCTGAGATTTTCCCCAGGCACCTTAGTCAAACGCACACTGGTTTGGATTAAAATATAAAATAAGTTTATTAACTACAAAAGGATAGATTTTAAGTGATTATAAGTGATAGCAAACAGATCAAAGCAGATTACCTAGTAAATAAACAAAACCGCACACTGAGCTTAACGTACTAGATAGGTAGGATATGAATTAGCAAATTCTCACCCTGGGTGATAAACAGGCTGGCAGATTCTTAAGGCACAACATGTTTTGGCTTTGCAGCTTGGGTTTCCCAGTTTTCATACACGGGCTAGAAATCCCTCTAGCCTGGGACCATCACTTCCCCCCATTCCATCTTTATTCCTCGGCTGTTTCTAGGTGTGTTGTTGTAGGGAGAAAGAGGCACCCTCATGATGTCATTGTCCCCCTTTTATATCTTCTTCCCAGTTGCTGGAAAGCTCTTTTGCTGTGACCTGGGTCAAACAGTCCCCATTGTATAGTATTATCTCTGAGAGATTTCTATTGTACACAGTTCCTGGGTTAATCCTTGTGCTTGTGTGCATTTCCTCAATAAGCCATTAACATTGTTTGGCCTTTTTACTGTTGTATCTGAAGCCTGCTTGTGGGTGTTTTTTCAACCTCACAACATGTTTCAGTAATACATACATAGCCAAACTTCATAACTTCACATACAATGATAGCATATACAATCCAATGAGATATTACTGTCTAACAGATCGAGACTTTTAGAATGATACCTCACAAGGCATACTTTGTACAAAACATGTCCTAATTACATGACAGTGGTGAATATTGGGGTGCCAGGGTGTCACACACAGTAATATACGACTTGCCATATTAGATCAAACTCATGGTCCATCTAGTTCAATATCCTGTCTCCGACAGTGGCCGGTACCAGCTGCTTCAGAGAAAGATGTAAAAACTCTCTCAGTGGGCAGTTATGGGAGAAGTCTCCTCCCATTCCTAATAGAGATTTGCTCAAGCCCTGAAACATGCGGTTTTATACCCTCCCAAAATTCTCTTTAAATGGCATTAACTATTGTAACTCTGGATACTGAGTTCTATATAATCATCCAATCCCACTTTGAATCTTGACAAGTTCTTGCTCTCAATGACATCCTGTGACAGTGAGTTCCACAGTCTAATCACACATTCTGTGAAAGTGTTTCCTTTTCTAGCACCTTTCAATTTCATTGAATGTCCCCTTGGTCGTGTGTTCTGTCAGTTTATCATTTTCAGGATATGCTATGGTGTGACAGTCCCTTCCATGTATGTCCTACCCCTAGGACATCACTATGGGCACCTTGTGTCTATGCAAGTAGATTTTCATGGAAATTCTTCAGTTTTGTTTGCAATTAATGTAGGTATGCTCAACAGCAGAACACCCAGACTGCTACACCTGCAAAAAAAGCTAAAGAATTTCCATGCAAATGGTAACATTATTTATCATGCATAGCAGAATTTTTTAAATCATACTTTCCTGTGAAAAATAATTGTCATTTTTTCAACCTGCTCCAGTGATTTCTTATAAGAAACTGCATGGCCAAACGTGCAGTGATGTCTCCTCCAGCAAAGAAACTGAAAACTAGAAACACCCAGCAAGATAGCACTTACCTACTAATGGAAGTTGTGCACTGCAATCAATGAGGGACTGTGCCGTATGGACACAGTTTAACCATGGCTTTAACCAGATTCAGTAACTCTCCATGCTCCCCCATTGACTCCAATGGGGTTTCACGGGGTGCAAGTCAGGGCACAGTTTGGCCCCCATTAAGTAAAACATCCCTTTTCAGGAAAACACTTGCTCCAGTGCTTTTCTGATCCTGGGGCTTAGTCCTTATTGTGTATACATTAGCGTTCAGCAATTCTGTATGATCATATAGAATCACCTCAGTTATTACACTAGAATACAATACAACTTTTATAGAGCCTTGGATAAACACACATACCATTGTGTTTTACTGTGTAGTACTTTGTGTGTGTGTGTTAGATAATACATGGGAATCACTTAGATCGACAGTACAAAGTTAAACACAAATGAGGTGAAATAAAATAGAGTAATACCAGATGATACATGTGTATTTAAGGTTGCAGAAAATACTGTATTATATATCCCATTGGGATAAGGAAGGGGAATTATTAAAGCTTATAGCATGAGGGATATGGACAAAGGGGTGAATTTACAGGTAAAACAGTAACTTTTGTATTTCCTCTCGTGTATTTAATGGGACACCTGCAGCTTAAAATCTAGTCCGTTTCAAAGCAAATGGCCAAATGTTTGGGGGGTGCAATTATATTTTTCTTTTTCTTCATCTAACTTTAGCACCCTCGTGGCCAACATGGAGTCTGCTCTGCAGGCAGCTCTGGCCAAGAGATGGCACGCGCAGGAATGCAGCAGGAAAAATCCTTTCCACCCCAGGGGCACCTGTTCCAAACCCCCCGAAGTGAACACACACACACACAGAAAAAGTACAATGGATATAAGAAAGGGAGATATTTATTTACAGAGGGATGAAAGGAGAAAAACAACAAGGGGAAATATAGGGGGAGCAGTAGAACAGGGTTGCATCCAAACCAAGCCCCCACGGGCCCAGTGGTAGCACAGTCTGACAGGGCAGACACCCGGCAATGTGGCTGCACACGGAGTTCAGGAGTCCTGAGCAAAGTTCCAGTCCAGTGGTGAGTCTTGGGTGCTCCTGGTTGTCTTCAGTGCCAGTGAACTTTCCCCAACAAACCCCTCTGGTGCCCTCTTCTGCTGCTCTCTGCAAAGCCACACAGAGCGACCACCTCCCCACTTAACTAGCTAGCAACCTCCCTCCTTGTTCCCAATGCAGTGTCACAAGCCCCAGTACTCACAGCCCCATGCAGCTCTGGGCAGCAGTGATACTGGGTCCAGCTCTGGCCTGTCCTTAGCGATTCCTTCCTGGCACAGTGCTCCTCCTGGCTCCTGTCCTTGAGGGTCCCCAGTCGGCTGCCCTGTCCTTTCCAGGCTTCAGGCAGGTTTTCTGCTGTTTCCTTTGTGAGAGCCTCTGGGCTGCAGCCCTTCTTTCCCCCCGAATGCCAGAGCCACAGCCCCGAGTTTCCCTCCTTTCTCTCATTGCTCCCCCTCCCCCCTAGGAAAAAGATTTAAAGGGCCCATGCTCTCTAAACCCCAAAGGGGTTACATTCAAACTCCCCCTTTCCCCCAAATCCTCGCTTCTCTGTTGCTGCATGAAAGGCCAACATAAACCAAAGGGATGACAGACCAGCTATGGGTCTGATCCTGCACTGGGAACCACCTGGGCACACCCTTGGCCTCCAGCAGTCCCAATGGAGTCAATGGTACTGTGATGGCCAGTATGCTCTGCCCATGCAGATCCAATCACAGGATCCAGGCCTAATTGTTTACATTGAGGAAGTAGCAGAGCTGAATCCATCCAAAGTGCTGTCCAGTGCCCTAATGTTTTGTGAGCCACTGGAGCTACACCTCTACCCCAATAGAACGCTGTCCTTGGGAGCCAAAAAATCCTACCGCGTTATAGGTGAAACCGCATTATATTGAACTTGCTTTGATCCGCTGGAGTGCGCAGCTCTGCCCCCCCCCCCGGAGCACTGCTTTACCGCATTATATCCGAATCCGCGTTATATCCGAATCCGTGTTCTATCGGGTCACGTTCTATCGGTGCTTTTATGTGCTCAGAAAGGCTCCACGTTATTTCAAGCTCCTGAACCATTATAGGTCTAGTAACTACAGGCATGTCTACACTACGGCGGCTGCCATGCAAAGCTGCAGCACTGCAGATATGCCGCCATAGCATAGACGCTTTCTGTGGGGGTCTCCTACAGGGGGTTTTCTGTCAATGCAGAAATCCATCTCTCCAAGAGGAGGTAGCTAGATCGATGGAAGAATTCTTTCGTCAATTTAACAGCATCTACACTGGAGATTAGATCAACCTAACTACGGTGGGCAATCAGGTGGCAAAATTTTTCACAACCCTGAGGGACTTAGCTAGGTGGATTTATTTTTAAGTGTAGACCAGGCCTACATTTATCCCCTCTCTAACATGTACTTACCACAGAAATCTTATACTGTCAACTACAGTGGGGTTACAGTGTACATGAATAGCAGCGTCTTTGTAGTTACTGTGTAAAATACTAGCAGGGTGGATGTTGAGGCATAGGCCAGTCACAAGGGTACAAACTTGCCTAATCCATGGGTATGTACTGTGGTGGCTAGCCCACACCATTGACCGTACTGCCATGGCCATGCTGCTGTTTTTAGCGTGCTAGCTTGGACAGCACTAGGCATGCTGGGAAGCTCTGTCCCACCTGCTGGGTAGACTTACCCTTAGTGACTTTGGGCAAGTCACTTCACCTTTCTGACTCAGTTTCCCCATCTGTACAATGGGCATAGTAATCCTTAAACACCTCTGTAAAGCTCTTTGAGATAAATGAATCTAAAGAATTATCATAGAATTGTAGAACTGAAAGGGACCTCAATAGGTCTTTTTGTCCAACCCCCTAGACTCAAGGCAGGACTCAATAATAACAAGACCATCCATGTCACGTGTTTGTCTAACCTGTTCTTAAAAATCTCCAATAACAGAGATTGCACAACACCCCTAGGCAATTTATTCCAGTCCTTAACCACCCTGACAGTTAGGAAGTTTTTCCTAATGTCCAACCTAAACCACCCTTGCTGCAATGTAAGTCCATTGCTTCTTGTCCTACCCATGGAGGTTAAGGAGAACAATTTTGCACCCTCCTCCTTGTAACAACCTTTTATGTACAGTAACTCCTCACTTAACGTTGTAGTTATGTTCCTGAAAAATGCGACTTTAAGCGAAACAATGTTAAGCGAATCCAATTTCCCCATAAGAATTAATGTAAATGAGGGGGTTAGGTTCCTTCCAGGGAATTTTTTTTCACCAGACAAAGACTATATATATATATATATATATATATATATATATATATATATACACACACACACACAGTATAAGTTTTAAACAAGCAATTTAATACTGGTACACAGTGATGATGATTGTTAAGCTTGGTTGAGGTGGTGAAGTCAGAGGGTGGGATATTTCCCAGGGAATGCCTTACTGTTAAATGATGAACTAGCAATTGGCTGAGCCTTCAAGGGTTAACTCCCACACTCCACAAGGCAGCAGGAATGGAGGAAGGGGAGACAGCATGGCAGACAGAGACACACACAATGTGTGTGTGAGAGAGAGACGCACATTTCCCCTTTAAGTACACTAAGGTTACCATACGTCTGGTTTTTCCCGGACATGTCCTGCTTTTCGGCAATCAAACCCCCGTCCAGGGGGAATTGCCGAAAAACCAAACATGTCCGGGAAAATGCCGGCCGGGCACTTCCTCTCCCGGGGCTGCTCTGCTCCGCTCCTCCCCTCTCAGACTTTAAGAGCAGAGCTGCCCGAGCCAGCGCTACCGGCTTCGGGCAGCCCCCCCTGCCTCTGGACCCCGAGCCGCTGGCCAGGCACTTCTCCTCCCCAGCTCCAGCTGCTCTGCTCCGGCGGCTCGGGGTCCGGAGGCAAGGGGGTCTGCCCGAAGCCGGTAGCGCTCGGGCAGCTC
>NC_048305.1:52323802-52358268 GCF_013100865.1 Trachemys scripta elegans
GGGGGCGTAGGGTCTGGGGGCTGCCCGGCAAACCGTGAAGCCGGTAGCGCTCGGGCAGCCCTTTTCGTGTGGCTGGGAGTGGGAGGGAGGAGGGGGCGGAGTTAGGGCGGGGTTGGGGCGGGGAAGGGGTGGAGTTGGGGCGGGGCTGGGGTGGGAAATGGCCAGGGCCCCGTGGAGGGTCCTCTTTTTTCATTTGTTAAATATGGTAACCCTACCTTTAATAATTTTTGTTGCTCTTCTCTGGACTTTCGCCAATTTGTCCACATCTTCCCAGAAATATGGTGCCCAGAACTGGACACAATACTCCAGTTGAGGCCTTATCAGTGCAGAGTAGATGGAACAATTACTCCTCATGTCTTGCTTACAACACTCCTGCTAATACATCCCAGAATGATGTTTGCTTTTTTTGCAACATTACACTGTTGACTCATATTTAGCTTGTGATGCACTATAACCCATTAATCCCTTTCCACAGCACTCCTTCCTAGGCAGTCATTTCCCATTTTGATGTGTGCAATTGATTGTTCCTTCCTAAGTGGAGTACTTTGCGTTTGTCCTTTTTGAATTTCACCTATGTACTTCAGATCATTTCTCTGCATGATCCAGATCATTCTGAATTTTAATCCTGTCCTCCAAAGCCCTTGCAACCCCTCCCACTTGGTATTTGTCTGCAAACGTCATAAGTCTACTCTCTATGCCATTATCTAAATCATTGATGAAGATATTGAACAGAAACAGACACAGGACTAATCCCTGCAGGACCCCACTCAATATGCCCTTCCAGCTAGACTGTGAACCACTGATAACTACTCTCTGGGAATGGTTTCAGAGTAGCAGCTGTGTTCGTCTGTATGTGCAAAAAGAACAGGAGTACTTGTGGCACCTTAGAGACTAACAAATTTATTTGAGCATAAGCTTTCGTGGGCTACAGTCCATTTCATCAGATGCATAGAATGGAACATATAGTAAGAAGATAAATATACACATACAGAGAACATGAAAAGGTGGAAGTTGCCATACCAACTCCACACAAGCGGTCCATTTCCTGGATACTACTGTGCTAATAAGCGATGGTCACATAAACACCACCCTATACCAGAAACCTGAAGTTTTGGTGATTAGAAAATTCAAATGATCTTGCTGCGATCCATATGATGTATCAACAAATTATTTCCAACTCACAAAAACAGCTGTAAAAGAATGCTAGATTTAAAAAACCAAGCATGCAATAATCTGGAAATCCCTATTTAGTTCTCTATGATGTGAATATTCACGCCTAGTAATGCTTAATTTATAAAATCTCATACTAGAAAACTATCTCTTAAAATTATACCTTACTGAGCTCAGGCCAATTATTTTTCATTACATTTTCTCTCTAACCTTCCCCTTCACATTCTGGGCGAGGATTTGTCCCCAATGCATGTAGAGGGATCATTTTCTGTGTTCCCCCAAGTACAGGGGCTGCATGGTCCTGATCTTTGGATCACACCAGGGAGGAGAGGAGCAGTCCTTTTACCTTCATTCTACCCTGTGCACTTGCACAAGGGCCAGGTGACCCTAAAAGCTGTAGTGTCCTCGTTGTCCAGCCAGACAAACTGAGGGACAGGAGAAGTGACACTTACCCTAAGTCACTGTCAGAATGCCACAGCTTGTGATGCCCAGTCCTGTGCTCAGAGCATTTCAGGAAAGTGTGAGGCAGAAAAATCTGGGGAGCGTGAAGCTTGTGGGGTGGATTTTCTGAGGGGCTCAGTGATCATTTACCTCTGCCCCCACTGACGGCGATGGGAGTTTTCCCACTGACATCAAAGGGAGAGGAGTTAAGCAAACGCTGAGTGCTTTGGAAAATCCCACCAGTGGTGCCTGGTTTTAAGATAGTGCCCATTAACCATTTAAAGCCAGAGACGAGCCAGGTCTGTATCTGGGAACCCTGAAGTGGTGCACAGGTTAGACTAGAGAAATCCACTTACTCCCTCCTGGAAAGCTAAATGTTTCTGCTCGCAGCCTTTAGGGAGCAATTTCCTTTTCCAGTCTGTGGCTGGAGGATTAGCGTCTTTCCAGCACTTCTGGGGGAAGCTGGAGCTTTCCCCAGCCTTCTGGGACAAACTTTTCTGCTGGCTCCCGGCATCCCTCTACTGGTATGCAACATGTGGCTGCCTTCTTCTACCCTATACAAGGCTTCATTACTCTGGTGCTCTGCGGTATTTGGGGAATGCAAAATGCTCTATAAATGTAAAACACTAGCACCCATTCTCTTCTCACTTACATCTGTGTAAATCTGCATTGTCAATGGAATTACGGAGGTGCAGAGTCAGCAAAAGCAATGGCAGAATCAGACTTGTTATTGACTGCCTGAGGGCATCTCCTGTGCAGAGGTGTTTAAGGCCAGAAAGAGACCATTGTAAGTGGGGAAATGTCTGCCCAAGGGTTAGAATGAACTAGTGATAGAGCAGAGAATTGAACCCTGATCTTGTAGATGCACCACTAGTGTTTTAGCCACTAGACCACTCTGCATCAGTCAGACATCAGGGCTCATTTCTCCATCTGAGTCCCAGACTGATAGCTGGGCTCTCTCTCCGCAGAAAGATACCATTCCCTAGATTGGAAGAAGATCTGTGACTTGACCTATGACCTTGATGTCACATTAAGTTAGCTATTCTTTTGTGGACACAGTTTAACAAACACAAAATTAAAGAAACAAGCCCTCAAGGGAGCCCTCTGGGGCAGGGATAGTCTTTCAATTTCATGTGTGTCCAGCATTTAGCACAATTTCATGTGTGTCCAGCATTGGGCCCTGATCCCTGACTGGCCCTTCTAGGCGCTAGCATAGTACTACTAATAAATAACAAAAACGTGTGCATGAGGTTAGTTCATAGTAGCGGTATGACAGAGAAGTAATACTGCATATCACATTAAATACATTGTCAGTTTTATTTTAATGCAGTGCTGTTGCTACCATTCAGCAACTGAAAAATTCACTCTGCGTTAGTTTTCTGTTTGTTGCTGTTGGGATGCTGTAAGATTCCCATTTCATTATGCCTTGAATGCTAAATGGAATAAAACCTATGCAGCATATGCATTACAACTCAGCTGAGTCTCCTTCAATCACTGTAAATATCAATCTTTTATAGTTAGGATCCCAACTTTTTAAATATGAATTGTGTCCCAGCATTAACGAGCAAATCCTGCTGTCTCCTCTGCTGTCCCAAATGGCCCAGGATGCAGCAAAGTGTTACTGTTCCTGGGAATGGTGCAGGAATCTTGGGGCCAAGGGCAGGAAAGATGCACCCCTTGACCTCCCCTCCATCCCCGAGCCATCTCTACCCACACAGATGAGGCCTAGAGTAGGGCACTGCAGCACTGAGTCTTTGTGGATCTAGCCCTTTGAAGCCCTAGTCATGGACCAGGCCTCCACTGTGCTTGGTGCTGTGTAAACCCCGAACACAATGATAGTCCTTGCCCCAAACAGCCTAGCTTAGTTAGATCCACCCAAGCAGAGGGAGGTTTGAGAACAGTGGACAGGCAAGTTCCTTGGGTATGTCACTTCTCCTCTCTGTGCCTCTGTTTTCCCTCCCACCCTTCATTTGTCTTGCCTGTTTAGATGATAAGCTGTTCAGGGCAGGAGCTGTCTCCCACCATGTCTGTACAGCACCCAGCACTTGGGGCCCACTAAGCAATACTGTGATGTCAACCACAAAGGGACTGGTATTAAAGCAACTGCGCAGATGCATGTGTAAGAGCAGAGGAATAGGTTGTATGGGCTGTGGATGCTAATCCAACCCTGGAAGCAACTGTGGAATGGCTCCCTTAATCCTCTGCAACATATGGGGGCTAGGGAGAGAATCCTCATCTCCTCCCCTCCACACACATATACAGTCTCTTTCACCAGGCTGTCCTACGCAGGTGCAGCGCAGGGGTGACAATGTGACTGTCCGACATCTGCCGGCAGCTGTGGTTTCTTTGTGTATAATCTGGCTGTTTGCTAAGGAACCATCCCTAACCAGATGTGTGTGAAATTCTGCAGTCTTGGTTCCCAGGAGCTGTTGTGATTCTGACATGCGGCTTTACACTTCTGAGATTCAGGTACAAACATGGCAGCAAAACAAAGTGCAATGCACGACCCTCAATCTACCCATTCCTCGCCCCCTAGATCTGTTCAACTGTCCCTGGGCTTCAAATCCACTCAGTGCTGTTGCTATTAATTATGGCTGCTGACACCGCACTGGGCTTAACTGGGAAGCAACCATTCCCAACAGTAATAATAATAATACCTAGGTCACATATAGGGCTTTTCAGCGGAAGATCTCAAAGCGCTTTACAAAGAAGGTCAGTCTCATTGTCTCCATTTTACAGTGGAGGAATAGGAAGGGGAGATGGGTGGGAAGCCCAAAGCAGTGCCAGGAAACTCAAGAAGTACCACCTTGTTTGAATTCCCAACACAGGGAGTTGGATTAGCTGGTTCCTAGATGAAAGAAATAGGAGTGGGTACAAATCCCACAAAGGGACATGGAGAAGAGCAGATGCCTGGAGCTCCAGGTCTAGTGTTTGTTGGTGAGGAAAGGCTGCTGGGGCAAGTATCAATGCAGACAAGTCACTGAAGGTAATTGCACTCCCTTCCCCACGCACAGCAGGGACCCTAAAGACTTTGGAAACAGCTCAGAGCTGCTCCAGGCCGCCTACAGCTTCTTTCCCATGGAGATCAGCACATGTTATTGCTGACACAATCAGAATTCTTTGCCATTTAGTAGCGTATTTTATGCAACTTTGCCTGGGGATGATGTTGCACAGAACAGGTCTCCCCCAGCCCTGCCTCTTCCCCACCCAGGCACACGCCCCCCCAAAAGCCATGGAGTCTGAGGTATACAGAGATCACAGGGGCTTCCCCAGAGAGAAATGATGGTGCTTAGATCTCAGCCCATCTCACTCAACAAAATTTGGGCCTGCTAAACTAACTTTCTGCTGTTTTCCTGCCCTCAGCTCTTGAGAGGAATGTAGGTTCTGAACCTCCATCCTCATGCCAGCAAAACTCTCAGGGACAGGAATTCACCTTGAAGCCAGCGGGTGTTTTGCTGGAGGAAAGGCTGAATTAAGCACTGAATTAAGCCCTGCAGTGAACTCTGATATAGTATAACTCTAAGCCCAATTGTCCACTGCATTATGGTCCTTTTATGCCACTCCAGTGCCATAACTGGGCAGATCTGTCCACCAAGAAATTCCATTGGCATAGAGGGATTCTCAGGTTGGCACAGAGCTGCCATGATGACTCTTCTACCTCTTACCCAAACCCTCAGGCAGGGATGTGTGGCCTAGCCACTGTTGTGCTCTGGCTATTCTGAGCTGGCAGATTGGCCCCTTGTGACCATATGCAGTTGTGTGTAAGTTAGAGCAGCCATGAGGTTGCTCTAACTTATGCTGAGGGCTGGGTATCTCCTGAATATGAAGAGTGCAAAGAAGGCTTAGTCACCTTTACTGTTATGCAGCTCCTGCTCTGAACAGAGTTTGAGTGGAAGTAAGCAGCCAGGCCCTCTATATATAGTAAAGGAAAATGAAAGCCCCATGTAGTTTCAATACATCCAATACTGACTATGAGGACAGCTAGCTCTCCTTTCCACTACATTGAGAAGCTGCAAAATCCTAGCTCTCTTGATATATGGGAAACCTAGTCATAATTCACCTTGTGTTTAAAATATTGTAGAAGAGGGTTCTGCTCCTGTGTGAGGATTGCAATAGCCTAAAACTCCTTACCAGAAGTACTTGTGGCACCTTAGAGACTAACAAATTTATTAGAGCATAAGCTTTCGTGGACTACAGCCCACTTCTTCAGATGCATATAGAATGGAACATATATTGAGGAGATATATATACACACATACTGAGAGCATAAACAGGTGGGAGTTGTCTTACCAACTCTGAGAGGCCAATTAATTAAGAGAAAAAAAACTTTTGAAGTGATAATCAAGCTAGCCCAGTACAGACAGTTTGATAATAAGTGTGAGAGTACTTACAAGGGGAGATAGAGTCAATGTTTGTAATGGCTCAGCCATTCCCAGTCCTTATTCAAACCGGAGTTGATTGTGTCTAGTTTGCATATCAATTCTAGCTCAGCAGTCTCTCTTTGGAGTCTGTTTTTGAAGTTTTTCTGTTGTAATATAGCCACCCGCAGGTCTGTCACTGAATGACCAGACAGGTTAAAGTGTTCTCCCACTGGTTTTTGAGTATTTTGATTCCTGATGTCAGATTTGTGTCCATTAATTCTTTTGCGTAGAGACTGTCCGGTTTGGCCAATGTACATGGCAGAGGGGCATTGCTGGCACATGATGGCATATATCACATTGGTAGATGTGCAGGTGAACGAGCCCCTGATGGTATGGCTGATGTGATTAGGTCCTATGATGATGTCACTTGAATAGATATGTGGACAGAGTTGGCATCGGGCTTTGTTACAAGGATAGGTTCCTGGGTTAGTGGTTTTGTTCAGTGATGTGTGGTTGCTGGTGAGTATTTGCTTTAGGTTGGGGGGTTGTCTGTAAGCGAGGACAGGTCTGTCTCCCAAGATCTGTGAGAGTAAAGGATCATCTTTCAGGATAGGTTGTAGATCTCTGATGATGCGCTGGAGAGGTTTTAGTTGGGGGCTGAAGGTGACAGCTAGTGGTGTTCTGTTATTTTCTTTGTTGGGCCTGTCTTGTAGGAGGTGCCTTCTGGGTACTCGTCTGGCTCTGTCAATCTGTTTTTTCACTTCAGCAGGTGGGTATTGTAGTTTTAAGAATGCTTGATAGAGATCTTGTAGGTGCTTGTCTCTATCCGAGGGATTGGAGCAAATGCGGTTATATCTTAGAGCTTGGCTGTAGACAATGGATCGTGTGGTGTGTCCTGGATGGAAGCTGGAGGCATGTAGGTAAGTGTAGCGGTCAGTAGGTTTCCGGTATAGGGTGGTATTGATGTGACCATCGCTTATTAACACAGTAGTGTCCAGGAAATGGACCGCTTGTGTGGATTGATCTAGGCTGAGGTTGATGGTGGGATGGAAATTATTGAAATCATGGTGAAATTCCTCAAGGGCTTCTTTTCCATGGGTCCAGATGATGAAGATGTCATCAATGTAGCGCAAGTAGAGTAGGGGCGTTAGGGGACGAGAGCTAAGGAAGCGTTGTTCTAAGTCAGCCATAAAAATGTTGGCATATTGTGGGGCCATGCGGGTACCCATAGCAGTGCCGCTGACTTGAAGGTATATATTGTCCCCAAATGTGAAATAGTTGTGGGTGAGGACAAAATCACAAAGTTCAGCCACCAGGTTAGCTGTGACATTATCAGGGATACTGTTCCTGATAGCTTGTAGTCCATCTTTGTGTGGAATATTGGTGTAGAGGGCTTCTACGTCCATAGTGGCCAGGATGGTGTTTTCTGGAAGATCACCAATGGATTGTAGTTTCCTCAGGAAGTCAGTGGTCTCACACTTATTATCAAACTGTCTGTACTGGGCTAGCTTGATTATCACTTCAAAAGTTTTTTTTCTCTTAATTAATTGGCCTCTCAGAGTTGGTAAGACAACTCCCACCTGTTTATGTTCTCTGTATGTGTGTATATATATCTCCTCAATATATGTTCCATTCTATATGCATCCGAAGAAGTGGGCTGTAGTCCACGAAAGCTTATGCTCTAATAAATTTGTTAGTCTCTAAGGTGCCACAAGTACTCCTGTTCTTCTTTTTGCGGATACAGACTAACACGGCTGTTACTCTGAAACTTACCAGAAGTGTTGTTTTAACTGCTTGTGGCTTGGAGTAAAAGGGGGAAATAAAAAATTTAACCATCGCTTACAGCTGTTTTAACGTTTTTTAATGCAAAGAGAAAGCAAAGAAAATGCTTTTAATCAAGCTGGAAAAATAAAAGGCTGATGGCTCATAGAAGAAGGGGTGGCTGACAAACCCTTCTTAAATGTTTCAGCATTTTATAAAATCCCTCCCAATAAATTGTTTATTTTTCAAAAAAGTTACCTGTGCAGTGGAGAAAGAGAAATAAAACAGAAAGAGTTTGGATCCCAGGGACAGTGGAATAACTGGCCCCAGCACTACAAATAGACACAATGAGGACTTCTTTTGTGGTCAGTGCTTCAGTGCAGGGAAGGGCAAAGAGTAGGGGAAACTCCAACCTGGTGGGCCTTAGGTATGTGCAACTCTCTTCATCTTGGCTGAAACACTGGGGATTGGAGTTGCGACCTCCAGAGATAAAAGCATGAACTGCTCCAGTGTCCCAGCTTGGGCTGTAACAGACACCTACCCTCTGTGGATTGGGCACACAGGGGGATCTCTAACACACACTCCCCAGTGTGTTCCATGAGCCCTGCCAGTGAGGTTCTCAAACCAGTAGGGATCTGTTGCATCCCAATGGCCAGAGTCAAAGAATGACCTCTCAGTTGTGGGTGGGGGAGGTCTGACCTATTGGAGCACCAGGAGTCATACCACAGCCTCTCTCCCTGATTTGGGGGCAGGAACAGGTACGTGAATCAGATGGTTTCAGAGTAGCAGCCGTGTTAGTCTGTATCCGCAAAAAGAACAGGAGTACTTGTGGCACCTTAGAGACTAACAAATCAGATGGTGGCTCTGGATTATGGAAGGTCTGATGTACTTAGATGACTGGAGATGGACCAGGTTCAGAGGATGGTCCTGTGTTAAAGCACTGGCTGTCGAGCCCCAATGTCTCTTGGTGAGAGAGCGTCAGTCACATGTGAAGGTGTACCATATTAGAATGCTAGGATCACAGCCTGATTTAATTAGGGAGGATCCGAGGCAGGAGGCACCTAGAACCAAACAGCAGATATCTTCCTAGCAGTTGGCAAAATCAGAACTGGGTATTAAACAGTCTGTAAAATACTGGGGCACCAATAACAATATCTTTGCTCCCAACCCACTCCTCCCTACTGATCAAAGTGTTTGCTTTAGCGAAGGCCGAACCCCGTTCTCTGTGCTTGACAACCCTCTCATGGAAGTTCTGATATATTAATCTGCTAAGAAATGCACAACAGCCTCTTTGTTACGGAGGGTTAACACAGGAGAACAGCAGCCAAATTAAACCTTGGTGCCCTCGCCTCATCTCCTTACTCCACCAACCAGGCACGCTCTGAATTTCTGCTCCCCTCCCTGTCTAGGATGGTGGTGAAGGGTTGTGCTTTCATCCCCGCTGAGTCTGCAAGAGGTGCCAGACCAGACCTGTTGTGGACAGTTTTTCTCCATGTGTGTGTCTTGGATGAAATCTTGTCAGATCATTGACAGCCCCAAACCACAGCTGGAAAAATCATTACTGGATTAGATGACTGATCTGCAGAGGCTGATGGGTTCAGCATGTGTGGTCCCGGAAATCATCCATAAGGTAAAAGGCTCAGATGGTGACACTAATCGTGCCCTTTCAAAGGCCTGCAAGTGCATCCCACATCCTTAGGATTTATATCTTGCACTCACATGCTTCCCGGCTCCGCTGGTCCTACTGACAGCTGCTGAGATAGGTTATTGCCTGTCAATGTCTCCCTTACCAGCAAGGCCAACACTGTTCCACGGGCTCCCTTTGGAGCAGGGAAACTGAAAAGAAACAAGTGACTAAACAGATTTGCACTCCCAGAATTTGCACTCCCAAAAACTCTCCCCACCAAAATGTGAAATGAAGGAACGATGACCTAACAGCATTGGAGCCAAGTTCAGGGGGAGCTTTCAGAGGCACTTCTCAGGCCTCCTCACTGTAGCCTTCAAATGCCCTGTTGTAGCTAATTGCTATGTTCTAACCCTAACACAACCTCAGCCTTGTCCAGACTAGACTTCCTAACATTTCTCATCCTTGCTGCCACCTGTTCAACTCTGCTGGAAGTAGCAATGGAGTAGCCAAGTTGCAGGCAGCCACCAGAGTTTTTACCACCATATTCCTTAGATTTGATCTGAGCAAGATTAAATGGCACAACAGTGAAACTCTCAACACCCTGTCTACACTAGTGATCCCACTACTGCTACCACTAGCAGAGTTGCACCAGTATTAGCTATGGAGAGGGAAAAGGATTAGTGTTGATGTAGCCATGGAGACTGATGTGCTGCTTTCCACTGGGTTGCTGTTCTGGTCTTTAGCAGCACGGATATTTTTTCAAATGTTTCTTGGCCCAGTTAATTCAGCACTGCTACCACATTCAGTGGGCTGTACCCACTAAAGGGCCTTATCCAAAGCCTATTGATGCCAATGGGAATCTTTCCATTGATTTCAGTGGGCTTTGTATCAAGCCCAAAATGCATCAGTATCAGAAGCATGAACGTCTCTGAAGGGTGGGGAATGGGAGCTCAAATGTGATTGCTAGTTCACCATCATGCACACGCACTGGGGAATACCCTCGTTGATCAGTAATGCCAGCCAGATGATGGAGAGGTGATCCTGCAGAGAGTAAAAACACCAACAAAAAAATCAGTTAGAAAAAAGGAGAAGTGAGACATCCAGGCTAGCGCCAGGTGCATGGTCGAGGGCTCAGTCCATCCTTGTTCGCTCCAGTCTCCTTTGTTGACAAAGGGAAATCAGCACCAGAACTATAGGAGTAATGACATTCTGTCCTTCCTCTCCAGGGGGCAAAGCTAGCTAGAGTCTTTTAGCAATAGGTTGACACATTAGTGGAAAGCTGCAGAGTTTTTCTCTATGCTGAGAAAACACGCAGCCCAAGCGAAGGAGGGAATTCTCACCATCTGGGCCTCCTGCCCACGAGTTTGAGGTGCTCACTGTAAACTGTGCAGTGTTTTTCTTTCCTGTAGCACTTCAGCTGCTTACATTGATTCCATTAAGTTTAGACCCAGCAGTGACCTCACCATGCCGAGCTAATTAGACTGGGATGGCTCTGCTCTTACAGCCAGGGGTGCCAGGACAGAACAGGGCTCAACTCTAGCAATAGAAATATGAGAGCTAAGTTAGCTAGCTGGCCCTGAACTCTGATAGCTAACCCCAGAAAGATTTGTTCATCCTACTCCCATTTAACATCAGGACTGCTTTCCTTCTGCTTGTGGTGGGGATGGGGGCTGATCCAGTGCTCATTGAAGTCAATGGGCTTTGGATCAGGCACTGGATGTTCATCCAAAGGGAGAGATCTTCTGCTGTAATAAGCCGGTTCCATGTGGATGATCCAGTGAAGTCCCCAATTGCTATAAACTTCTAGTCCCCTTTCTCCACCTCCCAGCTTGCCGGTAGCTTATTGTTTTCACATAAAATTGTAGTTGATAGGCGTTGTGTGCCCATGGCTACTTCACTTTGACTGATGCTTTGTTTAGCTCTGGCCCCAGGAGGACATCAAAGATGTTTCCATCTCTCCAGGCTGCTGAGAATGCTGCTGGAGTCTCCCTTTCAAGCTTAGAATGATCTACTTTAGTGTTTCCCTCTGTCTGAGAGAGGCCTGCCAAGGCCTAGGGCTGGCCAGCCCCATTCACTTGGCCCTGCCCTGCCACACCTGGGCAGAGTGTGGGACTTAAAATGAAGAAAGCCCGGCAGTAAGGGGTGACTGGGGAGGAGTGTGGATGGACTGCTTCTTCCTAGGCCTCAGAGCCCTTTGCAGATGGCTGTCTGAGGAAAGGGCCCAGGGGAGAGCTGGGAGGCTCTGCACTGGAAGATGTGAGGGAAAACAGGTGCAGCTATTAGGTCCCTTTGGCAAGGTCTGGGAAAGGAGCCCGAGTGAGCCTAGGGCCAGAGGCTAGTGAGAGGTCGACCACAGTCTGCCTGGGACTGTTGTGGACTCCTGGAGCTCAGTGGGGAATAAAGAGGACTATGCACAGACTCTAGTGAGAGGAAGGAGGAATGTGGGGTGCCTTGATAAGGGGAGGAAGAAGTATTTACAGGCCTGAGTGTAAGGCTGTGGACATTGGTAACTCCAGAAGGGGTGGGACCAAATGTGACTGAGCCAGAGGCATTTGCAGCTGGGCGGAGTTGTAAAAGACCACAGGAAAACTAAAGCAAAGTGCTGTGCTCTGAGACAGTAATTCTTCTAACACCTTCCTCTTAAGGGTAACAAACACAAGTGAAAAATAGGCAAGATTTTTAAAAATTGGTGAGAGAGAGTAACAATGGTGGAAAGAAATCTTAAGTTCTCATGACAGAGAAGATGGCAGGAGAAAGGAAGGCTCGTTCTCTTCATTTTATGGATGGGGAACTTAGGTCCAGAGAGATTAAGTGACTTGCCCAAGATTGCACAGAAAGTCCTACATAGAGCTCTCTGGACAATTAGTGTTCATTTTTCAATAAGTCTTGGAACACTGGGGAAGTTCCAAAGGACCAGAAGAAAGCTAGTGTTGTGCCTATATTTTAAAAGGGCAAATGAGATTTCTTGGGTAATTTTGGGCTGGTCAGTTGGATGTTGATCCCAGGCAAAATAATGAAACAGCTAATACTAGACTCAGTTAAAGAATTAAAGGAGGGTAATATAATTAATGCCAATCAACAAGGGTTTATGGAAAATAGATCCTGTCAAATTAACTTGATATAATTTTTTATGCAATTACACATTTGGTTGATAAAGGTAACTGTGTTGATGTAATATACTTAGACTTCTGTAAGGCATTGACTTAGTAAGGCATGGCATTTTGGTTAAGAAACTAGAATCATACAGAATCAACATGGCACACATTAAATGGATTAAAAACTGGCTAACTGATAGGTGTCAGAATGTAATTCTAAATGGGGAATCATCAAGGAGAGGATGTGTTCATAGTGGAGAGGATGTGTTCATAGTGATCCCACAGGGATCAGTCTTGTTCCTGTGCTATTTAACATTTGTATCAATGACCTGGAAGAAAACACCCAATCATTACTGATAACATTTGTAGAAGACTCACAAATTGGGGGAGTGATAAATAACGAAAAGGACAGTCATTGATATAGAGCGATTTGGATCTCTTGGTGAGCTGGATGCAAGAAAACAATATGTGTTTTAATACGGCCACATATAAATGTATACATTTAGGAACAAAGAATGTAGGCCATATTTACAGGATGGAGGACTCTATCCTGGGAAGCAGCGACTCTGAAAAAGATTTGGGGATCATGGCTGATAATCAGCTGAACATGAGCTCCCAGTGTGATGCTGTGGTTAAAAGGGCTAATGCAATCTTTCGATGTGTAACCAGCAGAGGATTCTTGACCATCCTAAATACTTCAATAGATTCATGTGTTCCAAGGCCAGAAGGGACCACTGTGATCATCTGGTCTGACCTCCTGGATAACACAGGCCATACGCTCAACACTGTCTTCCTTTCCCCAACCTTCATCTGTTTTTTGCCCTTCTAGGTTGTGTAAGCTCCCTGAAGGCTTTAAGTAGGTACATACAACATCTAGTATGTGTTGTGAGGTTACTCTAATACAAATGGTAGTTTGAGCTGTATTTAAAACCAAAAAAAATCTTCCTCTGGAGAAGCTGAGAATATCTTAGCCCCTTACGTGGCTTGAATCTCTGCCCAAGGTCTTTCTTCATTTACTTCATGGGGCAGAGTACGCCACTAGGAAGGATGGGCACCTGCATTCTAATCCTGCTACAGCTTTCTTGGCCATTCATGGACATGTAGACCAGTTTACTTATTGAGGAGAGCAATGCCATCTGGTGGTGAAAGTGTGTATTTAAAGAGCCACTGTTTGAGTTCCATCAGCAGGATCTCAGAATTTGGAATTAATATTTAGTCAAGCAACACTAACCACATTTTTGTATCTCCCTTGCTTCAGCTTAACTCCTCTACCTAGTCTATTTCTGTATCATTTCTTTAGTTTTTCCACCCTGCCTGCCTCTCAGTGGAAAACTTGTTCTACAGCCACAGAATCAGGGTCTTAATCTCCTCTATTTTAGCTGTGAGCACTTACAAATTTATTTGCTGTCATAGGAATGTTACTGATTACCCAGTTGGCCTAGATTTCATTTTGGACTTGGTGGTTATTTTGTATGTACTGACACACATGGCTGACAGCTTTTAGTCTAAGCATTGACTCGTCTGATTTTGTATTTCTCTATTAGACTATATAGCAACTCACACAAGTGTAAAAGGAAACAAATAATGGGATTATTTCCCCCCAGATTTCCCCTCATCCAGCCAGAGGAAGAAGGAACTAATTTAACATTCCAAGTACTCATGTCCTCCTTTTAACCACTAGGCACTGGGTATCTGCAGCACCTGCTACTCTTCATATAGCTTATTTGGAAAGCCTAATTCTGGTACTCAAGGGATAACAGTGTGCGAATGTTCATCATTTTGATTTGAAATGGTCATTTATGGCCTGAGCCAATGCCAACTGAAGTCAATGGAAAGACTCTCATTGACTTCAATGGACTTTGGATCAGGCCTTTAAAGGTGTGAATGAATAAAAAAATAAATTGGACTGTGTTTTTCTTTTTTCATCATGAAATAGCTGTTACTCCATAATGAGGGCTGTTTGTTTTTGGTTTTTATTTAATTTTTCTCAGAAATTTATTTGTGTTTATTACTATTACAACAAAAACTGGTGAAAATCAGTGCAAAAAATTGTTATTTTTTCTGGGTAAATAAGGGGAAAGAGTATTCAGTAGATTAATGCTTCGGTGAATGGAATTCAGTGTGGTTTGTTGCAGAACTAAAACAGAACTCAAAACACAATGCCCCCTCTGAGTTTAAGAAAACAATATATTGCTAATCCCCAAATACAACTTTTCACTTGAATAAACGGTAAGTGGGGGGGGGAGGTATTGGTTTGAGCATTGGCCCACTAAACCTAGGGTTGTGAGCCATTTAGGAATCTGGGGCAAAAATCTGTCTGGGGATTAGTCCTGCTTTAAGCAAGGGGTTGGACTAGATGACCTCCTGAGGTCCCCTCCAACCCTGATATTCTATGAACTATTAGCCTATATATTTACATTTAATAATTGAGCCACATCATTTGCAGCACATACACTCAACTTCATCCTTTTCTCCTGTTTTTTTAAACTTTCAAATACTTCCTTGTGTTCTGAAACATATTCTGCGACAGATTTTCATTTTCTTCCCATTTTAGTGTGTCAAATCTTTAAACCGTTATCTGCTAACAGCTTGAAATGTGTACCTGGTGGGTGTGAGATTCACCAGAACATTCAGATACGCATGCACTTCAGAGCTTGCATGCGTGCCTGTTTATTGTGTGTATCTTCTAGACTAATACATAGCCTTACTTCAACAGGCAGCATTGCATATACACACAGAATAATGTATTATTGTAATACATATATCTCATGCAATGTATTGTATTTTCCTAATAGAACAAGTTATTTTTATATATATTTGAATGATACAAAAGTAGGGTGAAATCAGGAAAAAAACAGATTAATACTTTTTGTAAAACCTGGGATTTTTTTCGGTAAAAATCTGTTCAAACTGAAAATGTAAGGTCTTATCCATACTCCATGCATGAGAGTCAAGTGTCCAAGGGAACCTCTCTGCATGACACCACCAATTACAGGTTTGACCTTAGTCATAAGGTCAACAATGGGTGGGTCGGAGTCATGCACTGGTCAGGCAAGGTAAGGATTTTGGTCAAGGAATATAGTATGTGAATTACCAGATGCTAGAAGTAAGATGTTCTTATTTTCAATTTTTACAGACTTAAACAAGATTCTTGACACACAGATTGCTTGATATTCATACAAGCCTGTTGCGTTGTAAATGTTGAAAAATCGTGTTCTGAAAACAGGAGTTCAAAAACACCAGTGCACGCAGACTCAAAGACGACTATCTTGGAGCCCCTCTGTGGTTGCTGATAAAACTGCTTCAGTTGCCCTGTTTCCCCTGGCTTCCAAATACAAGCTGATTCCGAGGAGCAAAGGCGGGGCCCCCACACTCTCCTACACATACCCCCTCCAGCTCCCTGCCATGAGCCGCTCAGGGCAGGGGGCTGGGAGCACCCCCATAACCCCAGCCCACACCCGCAGCCCCCTGCCCTGACTCCTGCACCCCCCCACATACCCAGCCCCCCCACACCCCATGCCCTGACTCCTGCACCTCCCCACATCCCCACCCCACCACATTCCCACCTGCACCCCTCGCACCAAATGGGAGCTGCCCCAGGTAAGCGCTCCACACCCCAACCTCCTGCCCCAACCCTGAGCCCCCTCCCTCACTCTAACTCCTGGCCAGACCCTGAACCCCAAACCCCAATCTGCTTCTGCACCCTAACTCCCTCCCAGATCCTGCACCCCCAGCCCTGAGCCCCCTACCGCACCCTAAGTCCTGGCCAGCCCCTGCACCCCAATGTTTTTTTACATTTTTTTTATAAAGCGCTCTTATCCAAAGTGCTTTACAATAGTTAGCTAATGGTACAAACAATATTTGGAAAGATCATTAAATTGTCCGCCGAGACGCCCAGCAATTTTCAAGTGGTCTGTGGAAAAATAAGTTAGACTACAAGAACAATAAAGGGACCTCATTTTATTTTCATTTACTTGCTATTACTTATAGGAGGAGGATGAAGAAAAAAAGAATGAAAATTGGGGGCGGGGGGAGATGAGAGAGAATGTTCTTTTTCTTGGCTGGGTCCCAAGGAGGGGCCCCAAAAATGAAGCTGAGCACAGGGCCCCACTAACTCTAAATCCGCCACTGGGGCTGACCCCTCCCCCACAGCTCCCCATGCCGCAGCCCGAGGCTGACCCCTCCACTCCCCGAGCTCTGCATGCTGCTGCCAAGACAGGGGCTGACCCCTTCTTTGCCCCAGCTCCCCGCACCATTGCCAGGAGCTGATGCTGACACCCTCCCCGCACCACTGCCAGGGGCTGGCCTCTAGCCCCCCCCCCCCCCCCCAAGTCCATTCTGGCTGGGGCTGACCCCCCAAGCTCTACCTTGCGCACCGGACTTTTTTGGTAAACTGAGCATTTGTTCATTTGCTCATGCCAACTGATCCGTCGGCAAGAGCAAACGGGATCAATGCCGGTTTTTTGTGAAAAAAGTCAGGATGGCCAGGACAGAGCTTAAAAAGGGAACTGTCCCAGCCAAACGGGGACGTATGGTCACCCTATCTCCAGGCAAGTGAGTCCTGAGGGAGTCCGGCCAGGGCGGGGGCAGACCCTGGCCTGGCTAATCGCGCCACTCCCGGGAGGCCGGAGTGATTCCCCGCCCTGGCACTGGACCGGCCCTGGCTGCGCTGCCAGCTCAGCCTGGCAGACGCTGTCACCTTCCAGCAGGGCTGGGTAGTGGGGCCAGGGTGTAAGGGAGAGTGGGGGGGGGGCTGCTGGCCAGTGGAGGGTCTCTTGGAGGGCGGTGGGGTAGGTCTGTGTGTTGAGATGCTGGGCAGTGGGGGGTCTGAGTGGGGTGCTGTGTAGTTGTGGTGATGGGCTTTGGGGAAGTGCATTGGGCAGTAGCGGTGCAGCTGTGTGTGGGGGTGCTGGGCAGGGGTGGTGGTGTGCAGTCCGCTGTGCATTTGTGGTGGAGGGTCTGTGTGTGGGGCTGCTGGGCATAGCAGTTCTGGGGGACACTGGGAATAGGGAGTCGGGGGCTGTGGCACAGCATGGGCCCACCCCCGAGGGAAGGGGCATGCTGGCAGCACAGGGCTGGGCGGGCCAGTGTGCAACTGCCGGTTTGTATACAGTGCCCTTGCACTGGGCTGGGTGGAGTGGGGCCGGCCCCACCATGGTATGCCCCATTGCCCCTGGCTGGCCCCTTGCTCTGGGGACTGACCTCCCCACGCCATGCTCCTTTGCCCCCATGGGGGCCCACAAAATGTTAATCTGGCCCTGGATTTAGTGTTGCACAGGATTGCTGGGTTCAGCAACTGCCTGCTCCAAAGCCATAGAAGTCCAGTGGAAAGGCCATGATTGCCTTAAATCAGCACTGGATGGAGTCCCAGGTATTCCTCTTCAGCCATCTGTCTTATCTCCAGGTTTCTCTCTCTGGTGGGGGTGTTACTGAATCCTCCGTCACACATCAGAAGACCAGCGTAAATGACTGAGGTTTACATTTGGCAATTGACCATCTGAATGAACAGGGCATATTCCTCGGAATCCATGGAATACAAATGCACAAGCTTCAAGTGTATAGTTTGCTAAGACTGGGCCAGAAACAAACCCCAAAATACAGAGTTAATGCTGACTGCTGCCACCAGTGTGACACAAAAAGACAGGGCAGAGTGTGTTAAGCATGCAATATCTGAGGGTAGGTGTTGCAGGGAAGCAACACATTAGCCTTCCCCATCCACCCATATGGAATCCCAGTGACTCAGTGGAACTCCACATAAGCACAATGGTCTCACCACACTCAGTTGCAGGCTTGGGCAGTCAGAGGCTGATCCAGAGTCAGTCAGAACAGAAAGACACTCTATCTTCACTAAGCTTTGGATCAAGCTTTTAGATGGGCTGTGTTAGCATTGGACCTGTCCTGACCTAAGTATGGCTCTGTCCTATACAACAGATTGTCATGTACGTGCACTAAAACTCACTAGAAATGTATGAACAATTTATAAAAAGACAAGGACTTCAGTCCAACATTTAAGTCTTTGCTGGGTTCTTTTACAACCTCATTATTTATTTATTTATTTTTAAAAACTACTTTAAGAAGTACAAGAAAGTTTTTCTTTAAAAAAGCATAAAATCTCTCTACACTGCAACAGCTCGACTGGTTAATGCCCATGGGCCATATTGTCCATAGTGCCTTATGTGCCTGAGAATCACTCCTTTCCATTGCACAGAAGACAATGCAGTAGAAACCAAATACATAAAATTGTCTGTGTGTGGCACTTGACTTTTAGATGTTAATATTTTTTCAAATCATTGAACTTGCACCATAGACTGATCTCTTGCTGATTATTAAGTCAAAGCAAACAATAAATCCCAAGCCACGCAGTAAAACAAGAAAGTGCTTCCATGTTGAGCACTTCTTTGATTAAAAATAAAAAGCAGCCAAGTTCCCCCACCCCAAATTTTGTACAAAAATGTTCTTTGGACTGGACCCCTTGGTTTGCTGAGTGTCAGCGCAGAGAGACTTTTTACAGCCAGTTATTCATTATTCTCCTTAAAACCTGATATAGCCGAGTGTTAGAATGTTGATTGTGTCTTAAGGAACACTTCAGAACACCAGCCCACCTTCTGTAGTAAAACCTATTTCCATTCTGCAGGGGAGAGAAAAACACGTGCTTTTCAATACATGAATTGGTTCACATATAAAATGCCAACTACTTTGGAAAAATGAACAACAGTCCCAAGCCATGTCTTGAAATGGCCAGTCGTGCTGAAAAACCACATCCAGTGCATTCTGTTTGCAAGAATAAAAGCAGACTCTATTTCAATGCAAAATCCCCCCCTCCCAAAAAAATTCAGTCTCAATCCTGGATTTGGAAATGCAGATGGGCTGCACCCCTGGGGCTGTAGTGAAATGAGTGAATACTGTGAGCTGTGCTGTGAGTCAGCTTAGCCTTCCTTTGAAATGGTTCAGCAAGGCACCACTGGTGTGTGGCATAGGCAGTATTGGTGTACAGTCATTAGAGGGTATTTTACAAAGTTACCTGTCTCAGAGCGTTCAAGCATTTTCCTGTTGTTGCTTAATTAAAGCCTATGTCTTTGTAAGGCCTGTTTTGGGCAGTTCACCTTGATTGCTTGGTTCTTCGGCCCTCATATAGATTGCGCCGATCACAACATGTCTTCCATTTGGGCAGTTATACTTGGAAGTAAGCTCCACTCCTTGCCACAGACTCTTCTTCTCCAACCAGAAGAGACTTGGGCCCTTATCTTGCAATGTGATCTGTGCATTCAGACTCTCTGTACCCACACAGGTGCAGGGAGTCTGTCTGCAGAGAACTCATTGCAGGATTGGGGCTTTAAGAGCTTTAGCCTAGTACCCTGAGTCCCCTCCAGCATGACTTTAGTAGCTCTTCTCTAGACACTTTCCAGAATGCATCAGTACCTATGGAAGTAACATGCCCCCAAGTGGCTCAAGCTCTCCCTATGTTATGTACAGAAGATGATATGCAATAATGCATTGGTGTGCACCAAGCTGGGGATTCATAAGCTTTCAAAGAGTGCATAAAGTATTAGCTCGTTACCAGCCAACAATGCACTCAGGTCCCCAGCCATATGAAGCACTCCTATTACTCTGAGTGGCTGCTCCCACGGGCTGGTGAGAAGGTGAGCTCTCCCTGTGCAGAGATCCCATTGTGACATGTCCTACAGGGGCTGAAATTAAATACCTCTATTAACAAATGTCTAGGGAACTAAAAGTTAATCATAAGAGCTATTTATAGAGAGACCTGGAGGCAACTGTGAATTACAAGATTATTATGTCCCTTTGCTGTTACCAGTAGCATTACAAACCATGGGCCAATCACCCTTCCCAGGGCTCTGGTGGGAGAGGAAATCTCCCTGAGAAAAGCCCTTGCCAAATTCCTCCTGTCCCCATCCAGCTTCCACCTTGTTCTCCAGACGAAACCTCCACAGGATCTGGGGATACACTGCTACAGCGGTGGCTGCGACTGCCCTTTCTGTATGGGAGGGAGCAGGTGTGCAGGTGGAAGGTCCCCTCTGTACAGATAAAGGATGAGGGAAATTATTTTGCCAAGGAGCAGAGTGTGAGTGGCCTGGGACATCACCAGCGACCCAAAGAGGCCATTACAGCCTTGCTGCTGAAAGCTAATTTCTTTTAAAGGGGCTGTGATAACTGGCTGGCTGGCTGTCCATAAGGTGTGATAACTGAAGAGGGGAGAGGGGATAGCTCCCTTATGGACACTCAGCCAGCCAGTTAGCTGTAAAATCCCTCTTGGTGTCTGTTCTCTGCTTGCTTTACCTGTAAAGGGTTAACAAGCCCACAGGTAAAAGGAAAGGAATGGGCACCTGACCAAAAGAGCCAATGGGAAAGTAGAACTTTTTAAAATTGGGACAGAAACTTTCCCTTTATCGGTTGTTCTCTGGGCTGCAGGGACACGGAGCAGCAATGCTGTAAGCATCTTTAAGCAGGTATGATTATAGATTATCAATTCATACCTCGAACCTACTTATCCGAAGCCTCAGATATGTAAGTAAAATTAGGGAATGTCTAAAAAGCTGTGATTAGGGTTATTTCTTTTATTTCTTATTGGCTTATGGACTCCTCTATGCTAACCCCAGATGCTTTTGTTTGCTTGTAACCTTTAAGCTGAACCCTCAAGAAAGCTATTTTGGGTGCTTGATTTTTGGAACTGCTCTTTTAAAATCTAGAAAAAGCCTAAGTTCCAGATGTATTTTCTTTCTTTTTGTTTTTAATAAAATTTACCTTTTTTAAGAACAGGATTGGATTTTTGGTGTCCTAAGAGGTTTGTGCATATGCTATTTGATTAGCTGGTGGCAACAGCTAATTTCCTTTGTTTTCTTTCTCAGCTCTTCCCCAGAGAGGGGTGTGTGAAAGGGCTTGAGGGTACCCCACAGGGAGGAATTCCCAAGTGTGCCTTCCTGGATCCAAAGGAGTTTTTTTGCATTTGGTTGGTGGCAGCCTTTACCAAGCCAAGGTCAGAGAAAAGCTGTAATCTTGGGAGTTTAATACAAGCCTGGAATGGCAAGTATTAATTTTTAGAATCCTTGCGGGCCCCAACTTTCTGCACTCAGAGTGACAGAGTGGGGATTCAGGGGCCATGTCAAGTTAAATATTAAAAAAAAAAAAAACGAAGCCAACAACCTTCCTTCACCTATGTTTTTAGTATCATCCTAGTTTAAATAATCTAACTGAATTTTAAAAATCTAATCTGGTTTTAATACCATCAAGTTAATTACCTTCTTGCATTTCTCTCAGTTTGGACAATGAAATCACCTTCCAGTTAGTTTCATTTTCAGGTTCTCTTGCACTAACACAATGATGTGGCCCGGGTTCGGATGCTCTGACTCACCTTGAATATTTCCTTGCTCCATCAAATAGTCCCTCTGAAGTCAATGGGCCAGATGTTCCAGTGTGATATGTCCACTGTGCACCATATAACCAGTGCAAAGTGGACTAAGAGGATGGAGATGGCCTGTGGAACTCTCTGCTTGTGGAAAGCTGGCAAAGTCATCTCCATCGCCAAACTGCGCCAATGGGACATCTCGTTCTATTTAACATGAGCAAGAGGATCCGGATCTGGCCCGTGGTTTGCAAATACTGCAGAGGGTTATGTGTGGTTCAGAAAGGCCTTCCACTGGAATTTTTTAAAAATCCTGGAAAAAAAATCTAGTTTGGTTTTAGGTTTTGTCTGATACAGTTTGGGGGCAGATTTGATCTGACAGGTTCCCTTCTTGGATAATATGGATCAATATTTTCCCTCCCATTACTACTCCCCTGCTCCCTTCTCTACCCATGATCCCTACCTGCTACTATTCCTTCTTCTCCTTTTCCCATTTTCAGAGTGGCCTCTCCTTTAACCATTACCAAATAGTGTCACTTGAAATGCAGCATTGTCACACAAATCTAAGAATCTTGAGATGCACAGCAGCTGGGAGATGTGGCACCTTTCCATACACAAGGGTTTCATATTAGATTGAAGTAGCTATGAAGTAGCTACTTCAATAATAACAACTTCAGATTTCAAAGTCTCCCCGCGGAGTGTCTCAGGTTAGCCCCTTCCCCCCCAGGAGGAGTCCTTAGAACCACTGTCAACCTGATATTTTTTTTAATTGACTACTACTTTTAAAATTGCCATTTCTGGTTGAAATCCCTATATACAGTGAACCAGCGCCTCAGCTGGTATAAATCAGTATCAAGGGAGCTGCGCTGATTTACAACAGCTGAGGCTCTGGCCAGTATATCCTAATTTTCTTTTTAAAATATCCCTTAAGTATTATTAACTGGGGTGTTCGGCTCCCCCGTTTCTTTCAGTCAGGGAGAAAGAAACTGACACTGCAAAGGAAACAATGAAATCGCCTTTTGCAAAGTGCTGTCAAATGTAAACAAATGGGGCGGGGAGAGGGGGAGAAGATAAATATTTCAACCCAGTTGCTTCTGTCAGTTATAGTAACCTCCTGTGTTACATGTATCTATAATAGGTCCAAGCTTTTCCAGGATAAATCTGCTTTTCAAGGTGATATTGTCCCTTCAGTAACCACTCCCCTCCCTGTCTATTCTCTCCATTGGCCATAATCTTCTAGCTGTGCAGTTAGCAGTTTAAAGAACTAGCTCTTCCCATCTATCAATCCACAAATGGGAAGCATCATTCTAGTGTATATCCAACATGATTGGCTGAGACGGCTTAGCCAGTCAACGCCTGCTCTATTGGGTCTCACTTTGAAAATTATAAAATCTTTCCAAGAGGTAAAAATAGATGTGACAGTGTCATGCTATTATAAAGTGAGCTCATTGTTCATTAATGGCTCCAGATCCCTGGCTTAGTAATAACTTGCCTCCTCTACACAAAGGCTTTAGTTGTCCTGGAAGCTGATTTCATTCACCGCTATGGTTTGGTTTGGAAAGAACAGCCATTGTTTTCTATGGCTTTTACTGGATGGATGGGCAGGACCAGGTGGGAGATGCGGCTCCACAACCCACTCAGCTTGTCGGTGTCCATGTGGTTGTAGGAGCGGGGAGTGTTGGCATTGGTGAATTTGGCCCAGAGGAAATCACGGACTCTCTCCTCGACCTGCTGTAGGTCTATATTAGCCTCCAGCTTCTCTTCCTCCAGCAGGACCGTTAAGAGCAGCGCCACGTCTTTGAAGGCCGCGCTCTCATGGTCGCAGTACTTGTAAAAGATCAAGGTGGAGCCAGCCGGTAGCGACTCGAACCGGTGCACCACTGCAGCCCTCTTGCCCTCCTCAAAGCCGGTGCTCAGCTCATGATCTACCTCCAGTTTAGCTTTGTCGCTGCTGAGCGTGGCTTTACCAGCTCCGTCAATCTGGATCGTACTGGCACGGAGTGAGGTGGAGTAGGCATCTGCAATACGGTTGCTCAGGCACTTTAAGGTTTCTTCACCTTCACGGGCAGCAGTAAAGATTAAAATAGCTGGCTCGCTATGACTGGAAGTGTTGAGATGCCTCTGCAATAATTTTCGCCCTCTAACCCACAGGTAAGAGCTCTGGCCCGGAAAGCTGTCCTTCAGCTGGTTAAACCCAGACAAGAAGGCCTCCAAGGCTGGATTTTCTGGCACATGGTGGGGCTGGGAAGTATAGTAGCCATTGCAATATATGCTGAAACAAACCACAACTACCAGGACTCCCAGTGAAGCTGCAGGAGAGGCAAAACCTGTTAGAGAAGGTTGAGGGGAAGGGACAAGAGAGAGAGAGAGTGAAAGAGTCTGACATGAGTACAGTGGCATGCTGGAGGCTAGCACAGAGATATGCCTTTGTCTTCATCCATCTCCCAGACCCAAACATCTGCTTTCTAATGGAAATGATAGGCTCACCACATCAGCCTAATGATGGCCCTGAAAATGTTTAATGTAGCACTGAAAAAGAACCCTCTTCCCTGAGGGACTCGCTCTGCCACTGAGCAGAGGGCCCTACAAACCCACAGACTGAGCTATGTCCCGCAGCTTTGGAACCATGGCGTGAGATCCTACACATTCCCTTGGGAAACTTCAGTCCTTTATGTGATTTATTGCCTTTTCCCCCTAGAACTGAATGCACCAAATCCCAGTCCGACAGCACTTTTTCACAGCTGTTTTCTAATGCAGTTTTGTAGGCCATCAGTTTAGGGCACTCAGTGGCCTGGTGGAGCTGCTGGATGCTCAGCCTTCCAAAATCCAGTCTGCTTATTGGTGCCGAAATAGCTTATCTATCCAAGGTACTTATATGGTCCCTGTGCTGTAATGTCTGAGTGCCTCACCATCTTCAGTGGACTTATCCTCAACAGCCCTGGGAGGTGGGCATGTATTACTCCTGTTTTATGGATGGGAAACTAAGGCACAGAGATAGCAAGGCCCAGATCCGTATGGGTATTTAGGCCCCTCACTCTCATTGATTTAAATGGGAGTGAGGTGCCTAAATATCTTACCAGATCTGGGGCTAAGGGCCAGATTGTTAACTGTATTTATTTAGACATTGCTGTGCTCAGCATTGCAATTGCCTAACTGACTTGGAAGTCTAAATCTCATTTTCAAAAGGGATTGAGGTATTTAGAATCCTAAAAGCCATTGGCTTTCAATGGGATTTTGGCCCCCCTAAGTGCCTAAATCCCTTTTGCAAACGAGATTTAGGCTCCTCACTCAGTTAGGCAGCACAAAGCTGAGCACAGCAACACCTAAATACCTTTAAAAATCTGGGCCTTAGAGAATTGCCCAAGCTCCCACACATGCCAAACAGAGGATTGAATCCCGGTCTCCCAAGTCCCAGGCTAGCCACCTAGCCACTGGACCGGCCTCAGCCTTTTAGCTCAAATCTTAAATAAAGATTTAGCAGCTTAACTTTAGTCAACTTTTCTTAAAATCTTTGCCAGTATTGCCAAGTACAAGTACCTTGTTGGTATTTATTTTAAAGAGACAGTGGCCACCTCACGATGTCCCTCCAGGGAGAAGGGGACAAGTTACTTGGAGGGCCTTGTCATTGTTGCCAAGGCATGGTGCTGTGGGATTGGGTTATGGGGAAGGAAGCACACCTTCCTGCACAGTGAGCAGGCGTGTCCCTGCATACCTTTCCATGCCCTGGGAATTTTAGGGAAATCCCATGTATTATGGGATTGAGCCAGACGCACCTTCGTCATGGATTAGAGTTGCTTTCCATTTCAAACCCACTTCGCTAAAATCCCCAATAAACTAAATTTGCAGCAGTTTTTGCAAATCCCAGGCAAAAGCCTCCTGTCAACACAGGGGGTTAGGTTGGTATAACCACATCAGTCAGGGGTGTGGATTTTTCACACCACTGAGTGACGCAGCTATACCGATGTAAGTTTGTAGTACAGACCTGGCCTGAGAGGCCTGAGTGAAAGGTCTGAATGTGTTTTGTTATCTGATCCTGGTTGCTGACTGTTTCCACCGGAACTGTGAACAATGAAACGCACAAGGAAATCTTCCCATTCTCACCATTGCCTAAAAAGGACTTCTCCTTCTCTGGCGTTGCTTCCTGCCTGGTCTCTGTCTCTTGTGGATGGGCTTCAGCCTCTGACTTCACCGCTGTGGGTCAAATATTTAAAAAAAGGGAGATGAAGTTTGCCACTCACTAGTAAAGGCAAAAATTTGTCTAATCACACTACTAAAAATAAAGTCTGCATCCATAGAATATAAGACAAATCTGTGATACTGCTTCAGCTGCAGACGCCTCTGCTTTGGGAGGCTGTCATCACCCTACAAAGAATGGAAAGGAACATGCAGCTCTTTAAAGCCCCTCACAATTTCCCTTCTTCCCGAGCAGGAGAGAGTCCTACTCAGTGAGAATGAGCCAGCTGGGATCTGTGCTGAGCTGGAGATAGCTTCATCCCCACTCAGCTCTTTAGAAATTGCAGCTTGCCCCTGGGTCAGCTCAGCCTCCAAATCTTGGGTAGGGCAAGGATCTTCATAACATGCTCCACCAGCAAGCATTAGTGGGGATGGGGCAGAGAACTGATGAGAGTGGTTGCTTACGCAGCTAAGGTCTCTGCAATAGCTGCAAAGCTGGGTGAAATGTCCTACAAACAGAAGCTGCCCTCGATTGTGATTAAATGCTTAAAGTGCGGTTCTGCTCTGAGAAGTGTCTGTGTACGAACTGAATCTTCTCAGAATAGCTCTGCTCTCGGTGTGTACTCAGTCAGACCTGCTGAGTTTAGTGACAAAAGTATATTCTTGCTGCTCATTACTTCTGAACCAGCGCAGCCCAGAGAGAGTGAGCTAGAGCAGCAGTTCTCAGCCAGGGGTCTGAGGCCTCCTGGATGGCCCTGAGCAGGTCTCAGGCGGTCCACTGAGCAGGGCCGGCATTAGACTCACTAAAGCCCAGGTCAGAAAGCCGAAGCCCCACCGCCCCGAGCCCTGCCACCTGGGGCTGAAGCCGAAGCATGAGCAACTTAGTTCCCTGTGGCGTGGGACCCCAGGCAATTGCCTTGTTTGCTACCCCCAATGCCAGCCCTGGCTTTTTTATAGGGGTGCTGGAACAATTTGTACAGTGGGGGTGCTGAGAGCCATTGAACCAAACTGTAAACCCTGTATATGATGGAAACCACTTCAAGCCCGGGGATGCAGCTGCACCACAGCTTCCCTAGTTCCAGCACCTGTGCTTTTATATGAAGAAAAACAGTTGTTGTTGCACAGCTGGGCCTCAGAAAGAAATAGGTTGAGAACCGCTGAGTTAGTCTGTTCTGCCTTATGCATCATCAACAGGATTTCACTAGCTTTCAATCAGTCTCATTTGTGTGTGTGTCAATTTATTGAAGGTAATCCGGTTGTACGGGTGTCACTGAGGTCACACT
Organism: Trachemys scripta elegans; assembly: GCF_013100865.1. Lineage (NCBI taxonomy): Eukaryota > Metazoa > Chordata > Testudines > Emydidae > Trachemys > Trachemys scripta. The sequence continues at coordinate 52,351,072 of NC_048305.1, forward strand.
TTGGCCTGCAGAACCTCTTCTGCTGCTGGTTGGGGTAATGATACACAAGAAGGAAATAACTAGGGCCAGTTGAACATTTTCCATTGAGAACTGTATTTTCCAATGGAAAATTGGGGTTTCAATGAAACAAAACTATTCATGAACAAAGCCCCTGGTTGCTGTGAAGACTTTCAACTTTTTGTTGGAAAAAAGAAACCTGCAAAAACTAAAAAAGAGCTTTCGTTTTACAATTAAAAGTCTAAATTTTCCACAGAACAGAACCTCATTTGCTGACCAGCTGTAGAAGCAACCATGTTGACTCTGAGGCCAGAATGAGTTTGCAGGGCTGGTAATCTGGGAAAACATCTTCCTACTTGTAAACCCAGCACAGGTGATCTGCAATCCTTGACTGAGAGACAAACCCCGCAATGCCATTCTTACAAAGCCCCTTTTCAGAGATTAACCACACATTAAGTTGAAGGCAAGGGATCTGCAGAGACCTTAAACATGGCAGCACTTTGTCGTGCAAACTACTGTTGACTCACCTTCAGTTGAGTGTCTCTTCCTTGCTGTGTCTTGGGGTCTCTCTCCTTCCTTGTTTGAGATACTCTCTTTCGTTGGTTCCAGGAAGTCTGCAGATGGAATTGTGGTTTCTTGGATTATGGGATCTTGTGGCTCTCCTCTGGGGGTGGGTACACTGTTCTCCTCTTCGGTTGGGGGTTCCCCTATGATTTTCTCCTCCAGAGCAACTGGCACTGAATATGTTTTCCTTTTACCTAAGGAAAATACCATGTCTTTGTCCAGGGAATAGTCTGGTATACTCATTGTGTTAAGGTTCAGAAGGCCTGGAGACACCTCAGTGTTTGTTTTCAGAGAAATTCCATCAGAACTCACTGGCCTTCCCTCTGAGGAATCCTCTTCATTTACTGCGGAGGGGCTTCCAGACACACTGTTTGTCTCTTGGGGACCTAGTGTTTCTATTTCTGGGGAGGTTTTCAGTTGGACAGAACCAGAATCTTCAATCATCTTTTCTTGGTGGGTCCTCAATACATTTTCACCTTCTTGGACCTGGGGAGTCCTCTCCTCCTTTCTTCTCATCAATTCTTGGGCCGGGTAGGCTGTGGGATCAAAAAGTCAAATACTGTTTATTTTCCTTAGTATAATGGTCAAGAATACTGAGTTGCCCACTAGTTTTCTACAAACTCCCACCAAAACTCCTAGTCCTATACGCTCCAAAATTGACACACAACAAGAATGGGGATGAGATTCCCATGACCCCTCACCACCAATGAACTACACGGGGCCAGCTTCATAGAGGTCTCGACCTGGCCTCTAAATTTGTGCCTGCCACTCTGCAAATACAATCATTTGTTCATGCTAATGGTCCTGCAAAGTTTGGATCCTGGCTATTTTAGAAATTTACCCCTCTTTCTGTACTCTACAGACCAGCCAGAACATATAAATGGTCACCGAGAGTCTTAGGTGGAAGTCCCTTGACTCTGAAAGTATAGTCCATCAAATTGCAGAATATGTCATAAGGCCTAACTATGTATCTGGGGTTTCCCTAGTTGGTATGTCAAGGAGAAGAGGATGTAGATTATGTTTTGTGGTTTGGGGAGTTTCTACTAGTGGTGTTGACATGGTAGCAGATTGATCTGAGTGAATTCAAAACATTTCTTTGCAACTACTGTAGCTAAAAAATATAACTTGCTTCTGCTATATTTCTGATCCTTATTCATTGACTTTCTGTGGCTGTTCTACCAAAGAATTTAGGTTTGTTTGCAGAAACAGAAATTTAAAGCAAATATTAAAGAATATTTGCACAAAGGAAGTTTTGAACTCGTAAATATGAGTATCTGTGCCAGGAACTTGAATCTTTGACTTCCAATCAGAGAACAAACAACAGGTATAAGTGAGCTATAGGATCTAGCAAAACTACCCAACATGGTTCAGATTTCAAATACTGAATATTTGCAACAACTTGCTCACAAAAATTCTTTTAGCATCAGTGTGGATTGGGTAAAGTGATCTTATGTGTTCAGGAGTTCTTTGGGGGCAAGAGGGACTGTCATTTATCTGTTTTACTCTAGCGCAGTGGTTCTCAAACTTATTTGATTGCGCCCCCCTTCATTGTGTCTGTAGCAGTTTACGCCCTGCACCACACCAGTACATATACCGATAAAAACAATCAACTTGCAATTCTCACTAAATTTGAAAAACAGTAAGGCACTGATTCAAACCTTGCCAACGATCCACTGTAATAAGAGCAAAAGCAACACTGCAATTGTGGTTGATGCTTACAATTAAAGATGCACCCAGTGTCATAGCAAACGGATTAACATACAAATGACAACGACTCTGTATAATGCTATTCATAATTACCAGAAATCTGTCAAAATGCACAGTGCCATCTGAGGACCTGATATGTTTGGAGGAATCAGCTTTGCTAGTTATTCATTGCTGTGGGTAAAACGTGTGCAGTTTTTTCCTCCTAAAGCTTCTCAGCCCTCCCCATCTCCCCCCTCCCCCATTTGAGAATCTCTGCACTAGAAAATAAAAGTATGCAGTATATATAGAAACAAAAATAAATTGTCCAGTTAGGCTTCTGAATACCCAAGTTGTGCACAGGTAATTGGTGTGAGGATCATTCTGGTTTACATATGCAAAATCTGGGACCAGCAAGCTAGAGGCCATGTGTTGAACAGTTGGTATATTATGTGACCAGCTATAATTTCCTGATCTCTGGGTTCTGTGGAATTTGGATCTCAGAACTGAGCCAATTCTTCTTTGTATGGAAAACATGTCCCCTACAGGGGTTCTGGAACAATTTAATAGTGGGGGTACTGAGAGACATTGAACCAAACTGTAAACCCTGTATATAATGAAAATCACTTCAAGCCTGGGGGTGCAGCAGCAGCACTCCCAGCACCCCTATTTCCTATGGTCCCCTAAGTCCACAACACACTCACTTCTCAAACATAACCATATTCATGTTCTTAGGGAAACTGGGAACTTTAAATTCAGCTCTGCTTCCATTAGTTAGTTTATCTGCAATAAAAGTCACTTTGTTAATTGCCCCAAATATTGACCAGTGGGACCCCTGCCCACCTCTGCTCCCCAAGATTAGACTTTCATTTCGGTGCTTGAAGCTTGATTATTTCAGAGGTCAGGAAGAAATTCCCTTCTATTCTCTACAGCAGAGCACAATTAGGTAACTGTACTGCGTTAATGTGCTTGGAGGTGCAAGGTGGAAAAGGTTCTCTTGTTCTGAAGCACTGGGCATTGATCATTGTCATGGCTAGAACCCTGAACATAGGATAGGTATCTATGGTCTTGTCAACACAGGGATGGCTTGTTCTCACAGGACTCTGAAATTCAAACCACTAGGTTTGCTTTAAGTATGAGAGAAACCAGTAGTGACTGTCAGGGGCTTCCTTTTATTCAACGGGAAATACAGAAATGAAACAGGCTTTTTCCTTTCCAGGTTTTAGTTTCATTGAGATTTTCTCTTCTGGTGTGTCTGAAAATGCAGTAGCTAGGGACTATAGTACTGGAGACATGCATGGAACTCCCTTAAGACTCAGCGTTTCAAGGAGAATTTTGTTTAAACACAGATGCCCCAGCAGCACACCCCCCCCCCCGAATCCAGCCCATCCCTGCAACAGTTCACCCACTGTGCCTCCACCCTATTCTTAAAGGGCCAGCTCCCATTTCTCTTATTATATCACTAGTAACAATGACAAATACAACAGTACACAAATATTCAAAATTATGATTAAATATGAACCTATTTCTAAAACATCTATTCCAGGGGCCTCACATTCACTTACTCCGATGAGGATCCTGGTCTCCGTTTTCTGCCATTCTGTTGATCGTTTGGTGTTTTGGTTTCTTGACTAGATTGTTACACTTCCTGATTAGATCATACAGATGCCTGCTATCTTCTTTCTGATCCGAGTAGCTTGATTAGTCTCAGCCAGCTCGTGGAGACCATCCCTTGAGCCAACTAAATACAAAGAATAAAGCAATGACTCATACTGGGAAACTTGAGAGCTTCCCCACCACCACCACCAAAGCCATTAATAAAGCTGTTTGGAGCTGTGTGAGGCTGTTACCTTTATGATGGAATATACCGAGATGCACCTCAGATAATCAGTGACATCTGAAGACTTCAGGCCTAGTGCTGTTAACAAGCAGCTAATATGACTGTAAAGATGTTCAACTGGGTCTATATGTGTGATCTTCAATTATGTTAAGATAACTTGACTGGAAAAAAAACACTTTTGCCCATGTAGACAGATCCCATGTAGACCAGGCCTAAGCCTTTATATCTGAATCCCATTGGTGCAGCGGTGATTTGGGAAGTCGCACTGTACCTGTCAGTGCTGTCTCTGTGGTCAGAGGACTTCAGTCTCCAGGGCTGTCGCACCAGCAATTTAATCCACTCATTTAAAATATGTTTGAATCAAACTGCCACACACAGAATATAAATGCTAGGGGGTGGGGGGAGGGTGCTGAAAGGAAAAGGAAAGAGGAGGAATGCCTCTTAACGGGCCAAGGCGCAAGAATGTGAGCCTGGCTTTTGAACATCACAAAGGCCCTAAGTGAGGGAAGGACACAAATAACACAGAAGAGCAATGTGGGATTCAGTTTCTTCATGTAATAAAGTTTTCTATCGTTTCAGTTTCAAGATGATGCATTTTGTGATGCCAATCATTTATAGTCAGCACTAGTGAGTAATGAATCCTGTCTTCAGACTTGGCTAAGAGGAATGAGTAAGTACTGGGCAACTGAAAAGAGAAACTTTCCCTGATGGCAATCGGCTTGCATACAAGATTTCTGCTTAGTACAGAATCTATATGCACAGGACCAGCAGTCTGTGCCTTCTGTGCCTAATACAGAGTCTAATAAGATACTTCCCCACGCCAGATGGCCTTCCGTCTCTATTGTCATGCCTTCTAACTGAAGGCAATACCATATTTGGAGTTAAACAAACAAAACTGCTCCCTATGGAGGCAAGTGGTCAGATTTACAGCTTCCCCCTTCCCCCCGCCCCCCCCCCCCCCGGAATTTCTGCACTCTGCCCCCACTCCAACCCACCAGCTTTTGATTCCTCCTTTGTGTTATTTAAAAAGAGCAGGAAGTGAGAAATTAAAAGTAACTCCAAGAGTTGAACACTTACTTGTGTGGATTGCAGCAGCTGCTCTTAGCGGGGATTTCTTAGCAGAGGGGTTGTAACAGGCGGATCCAAACTGCTCCCTACCACAAACGTCCCAAGGACCCTTCAGTTTCGATATTAGAGGGAAAACAGATCCTCTCAAAAACACACACCCATAAGCTCTTAATCCTTCCACTGTCAACGTGACAGTGAACTTTGCACCCAGCCAAGGTGCCATAATGTGGAATGCTGGGATATGTAGTTCTGCCCCCACTCTTCGCCTACAGCCACGTTTCTTTGAATGAATAGTCTCTAGTTGTAGATCAGACAGTGGCTTTGTTCTGATTACAAACATGTATTTTCAGGAAATAACTAATCTGTTTGGACTTATTTACAGAACTAGAGTATAGAGCATCCTTCAAACAGACTGTATCTCAAACCACTTTAGATGTTAAATAATAGAATTAAATTTATTACAGCAGCAGCAGCAGCATGGCAAACCAAAGAGAGGTAGCCTCCTTGCAGCTCAAGTGATACTCAGATGGATCTCTAGCTCAGTCCTTAAGTTGGTCTGGCTGGATGTTCAGTCTATGTCTATCATTCATGACCTTATCGCACCACCGAATTACCATCAAGCAACCTCCAATTCCAGATTATAGCCAGCTCAGTATTAACCTGTCTCTATGGGACATTGAGCAGGTGGCAACTGTTAAATACTTAAGAAGCATCATAGACAGTGCTGAAGGATGCTCAAAAGATGTGGATGCTTGTATAGCTGGAGCTACTGCCATATTTCAAGCCCTTCAGTGATCTCTGTGGGGACGTCATGACATCAAGCTTGCTATGAAGCTGCAGATCTATAGAGCCATGTTATACCAACTTTATTGTACAGCAGTGAAATGTGGACACTGAGGAAGGCTGAAGCGAGTGGATTGATGTTTTTGATTCTTCATCAGCTGTTCCATATTAAGAAGCAGAACAAGATCAGCAATGAAGATATTAACTGAACCCAGCAACTGTCTCTGTCAGCCCTGGTGACTTTCTTGGTACAGACCTATTATTAGGATGGAAGACCAATTAAGAGAATTACAACAGAGGGAGAAATTATTAAGAGGCATAAGGCAAGGGAGAAAAGAGGTGATTTATGTAAGTAAAAAAAAAAAAAAGACAGATGCAAAGACACTAAGACATCACACTCTGGGCCATGTCTCCATGGAGTCAGTTCCTGTGGGCTGAAAAACGAAACTAGAACTGGCCAATGGGGGATTAGGCAGGGAGTGGTTCGCAGAGTGATGCGGCTGGAAAATCACTGATCTGTCAGTATGTACAGCACTGGCAGTGTAAAACAAGAAAGTGGGAAAGAAAAATCAGAGAAGCCAAGATTTATTGTTTTATTTTCTGGAACCCGAAACATCCCCATTTAGAAAATAAAGTGTCCAGCCCTTTTCCCAGTGGCTTTCCTTGCATAGGGTCACTTCATTAAGCCAGCCTTGTAGAAAACCAGGCTCCAGGCTGGAGTAGGGTTACCATTCATCCGGATTTACCCGGACATGTCCTCCTTTTTGTGTTAAAAATAGCGTCCGGGGGGGAATTTGTAAATCACTAAAAATGTCCGGGATTTCCCCCCAAGGCAGAGCAAGGCGCGGCTGGGAGGGATGCAGGAAAGTCAGCCGCTTGCATGGGGCTCTGGCAGCCAGAGCCCTTCCCCCGCAGCTTGCTGGGCTGGACTCCGGAGCAGCTGTAGAGCTCCTCCTCCCTCCCTGCATTCTGAGCCGGCCGGCCTGCCGGGCCGTTTGCATCGGCCTCGGCAGCTCCTCCTCCCCTGCAGCCCAGCGCCCCGCTCCGGCAGCACTGTGCAGGGGCAGGGACCGGGTTGTGTGTTGCACTGGGGAGCGCAGCCACGTGTCCGGCTCCGCACAGAGCCCAACACCATGTTCTGAGTGGCAGGGTAAGGGGGCCAGGGGGCAGGAGAAGGGGCAGGGAGATTTTGGAGGGGGCAGTCAAGAGACGTGGGGGTCGGGAGTTCGGGGGGGGGCTGTTTGGGGGGGGGGAGAGGGTGG